>NW_016169446.1:0-17402 GCF_001687245.7 Rhagoletis zephyria
AAATAAATAAATATATAAATAAATAAATATTTTGCTTTTATGTGGTTGAGCTGTTACCGAGATACATATATGCATGTGATCATAAGTGGGCGGTGCCACGCCTATAAATATTAAATAAATAAATAAATAAATAAATAAATAAATAAATAAATAAATAAATAAATAAATAAATAAATATATAAATAAATAAATATTTTGCTTTTATGTGGTTGAACTGTTACCGAGATACATATATGCATGTGATCATAAGTGGGCGGTGCCACGCCCATTTTCCAAAATTTTATCATAAACGTATTTTTTGGTAAAGAATTTTTGCAAGCATCAATTTTGAATTAAATAACTTTAATATTTACTGATTTATCAAAGATTTCGTATTCCTCTTAATTACCGTTATATGGGATGTGGGCGTGGCTATTGACCGATTGAAATAATTTTCAGCCATTTGGTATGCTGTAGCAGGGCTAACAACTGTACCCAGTTTGCAAGAAATTGGTGCAGCGGTTACTAAGATATACAGATGTAACTATAAGTGGGCATGGCTACGCCTATTTTCAAAAACTTAACAATATTCCTTTTTTTCGTCTAAAAATTATTGTAAATATCAATTTTTAGAGAATAATCTTCAGTAGTTATTAAAATATACCCTCGATAGGGCAGGCACCTTGTCGTTGGTGCGGGGGCTTAGCTGAATCTCCATTCAGACCTTCCCTGGACTGGGGCAACGCAGCCGCTCTTGCAGTTGCAGCGCTGCCCCTTTCCCAGCTGAGGGCTGCTGGCGGACAGCGACCAAGAACTGCCGCCTACTAAACCAGGATGTGACGCGATACCATGCCCATTGGACGGTTTGCAGCCAGGAGGGTAAACCGGCTGTATTTTAACGGCGCCTTCTCGACACCGAGCCGCCTCGAGGAGTAACGGTGGCCTTACCACGACAAGGGGCACTGGCGTGGCGGACGTTCGAGATCCCCATCAAGCATATAGACTGCTACGCTTGGCAAGTCAGGCACGCGGTCGTAAGATGAAGGCAACAAACAAACAAATAAACAACCAAAAACAACAACAAAAACAACAAACAAGCAACAATAAAGAGGAACAAAAACAAACAGGTACAAGGCACGACAAAGGTTCTCTGGCGCAAACTAAGCCAAAAAAGAGCAAAGAGGAACGGAGGGAGAGGTTCCTAGAGGGCCTCTCCGATGCCGTAGCAGCGCTCTTCATTGAGCACGAGAGGGATGATGATGAGCCCTCCACGAGCAGTGATATCTTCCACGAAGGGGCGTTGAGGACTCTGAAGAAGATAAGAGGTACATAGGTAGGCACCACAGCGAATCGTCACGTGAGCGCCACAGGTCTCCAAGCCAGTTCGGCTCGACAACATCGCGCGAGTCTATGCGGCGGGACTGAGACCGCCATATGGATAGGCGAGAGAACCCGCCTACAGTTCCGGGTCGAGGACAACCTGGCGCCCTAGATGAACGTAGGCGATTGGGCCTCAGCGGCTCCCAAACGAGGCACTATATTAGGGATCTAGAGCAAGGAAAAACTCCCGAGGTAGCCAGGAGACTGGCTCTCGCCAGATCATCCCAGCAGGAGTCGAGCAGACGCGGCAAGGAGCGCGAGGGCAAAACGACCGCACCTGCAAATGAACGGAGGAGCGGGCAGCACCAGCAGCAGGGTGGAGAGGCATCCGGCAGTCAGACCGCACCCGCTGAAAAGCGGAAGAGCAGGCATTACAACGAAAAGGCTGAACCCAAGCCCGCTGAAAAGCGGAGCGTTGAGCAACCCCGTGATTAGGGCAGAAGTTTTGACAGGCGCACCGACGAGACCGCACCCGCTGCAAAGAGGAAGAGCGGGCATTGTAGTCGGGATGAGAAGCACGGAGACCAGAGGAAAGGGGTAAGTGGTTCCGGTGAGACCGCACGCGCTGCAAAGCGGAACAGCGGGCAATTAACCCCCCAGAATCTGGCTTCTCTGACGCGCTAAGGGGCATCAAGGTGGCGGTGCTGCCTAGAAACTATCCCGCGGAGGCGCTGAGTCCGGATGAGTTGACTACCCTGCAGGACGTCATAATGGACGAGGTGTTCAAAGGGTGGAAGCACCCGCTGGCCTTCTGCGGAGTTTATTTCGGTCCGGGTATGCTCCTTGTGGACTGCAAGGATGAGGGTACGGCAAAATGGCTGGAGGAGTTTGCACCAAAACTAGGGAGCTGGAAGGGAGTTGCACTATACGTCAAAAGGTGTGATGAAATACCACCCATGCATAATGACTATCTTCCTGCCGATAAGTGCCGACAGATCGGCAGATTATATGATGGGGCTGCTAAGGGCGCAAAACGAAGGTCTTAACCCACCAGCGTGGCGCGTCATCTCAAGCAGCATTGAGGATGCTGGCCTGCTGCTAAACGTGGGCATAGATGAGGACTCCTTCATTAGTGTCAGGAGGGCTGAGTATAAGCTGAACTTTAGGTTCAGCTATGTTACAATGGGACCCTGGCGACAAAAGGCAGCGGAAGAAGAAAAGGGAGCTGACGAGGGAAGGTGCAGGTGGACGAAGCCCCCCTAGCTACAGCAAGGAGATCAGGAAGGCCAAGAGAGAAAGTTTCAGAACCTTCTGTGAAGGCATCTCGAACACTCCAGCGGCCGCGAGGTTATACAAGGCTCTTGCCAGAGGAACGGTGGAATCGGAATTAGCATTAAAGCGTCCGGATGGCACCAAACAGCTTAGATGGGAGGGCAACCACTCTGCTTGCAGCTCACTTCCCGGAGACCACTACCTTATTACAGGGGCCGGAGGTCCGGCGAACTACAGCGCGACCAGGTGACTGGAAACTGGCAAGAAGTATTTTCACCCAGGATTCAGTCAGGTGGGCGCTGGGATAGTTTGACCGATATAAGGCCCCAGGGGTAGATAGCATCCGTCCAGTCATGTTGCAGCAGGGTGGAGAGAACTTAATACCACACCTAGCGGACATAATGAGAAGCAGCCTTGCGGAGGCTTATGTCCCACAGGTGTGGCGGAGGCCGCGAGTATTCTTTATCCCGAAGGTGGGAAATAGGGACTATTCGCTAGCAAAGTCTTTCAGACCTATAAGCTTTACCTCCTTTGGTAATGGAGGCAAAATGAGAAGATAGTGGACAATTACATAAGATTTAACATTCTGAAGGTAAAACCCCTATACGTTTGTCGGCATGCGTACAGAGCTGGAAGAGCCACGGACACAGTCCTGTATTAACTGATAACCGAAATTCAGGGGGCTTTGGAATGCGGAGAAACAGTGCTCTGCGCTTTCCTCGCGTTCAACAATACGTCTCACAATTGTGTGCGCAGGGCACTAGAGAAGAAAAACGTACAGCCAGTGATCTGCAACTGGGTGGATACGCTGTTGCATACTAGGATTGCTAAAACCAATGTGGGGGACAGCGTAGTACAGCTATTAACAACAAAGGGCTGCCCACACGGAGGGGTTCTATCTCCTCTTCTGTGGAGCTTAGTGATAGATGAACTCCTGCAGCTTCTCTCCGACAATGATATCCGCTGCCAAGGCTATGCCGATGACATAATGATCATTGCCAAGGGGAAGTTTGAGAGCACCCTCTTCAAAATTATTTAAAGAGGCTTAAGATTAAAAAAACGATGGTGTGCTAAGTTAGGCCTTAGCATCAATCCGGCCAAAACCGCCATCATCCCATTTAACAGGAAAAGAGTCCTGTTGGGCATGAGGGTCATAACCCTGGAGGGGGTCGTGGTCGGCGTCGCCAGCGAAGTGAAGTATCGGGGAATAATCCTAGACACCAAACTTCTATGGAAGAAGCATGTGTACGTGATCACGTGATCACTTCCAAGGCCACGAAAGCGTTAATAGTGTGTAAGCGTCTAGCAGGAAATTCCTGGGGTTGTAGCCCCAGGATCCTAATATGGCTCTACATCATGATAGTAAAGCCAATGATTACCTGGCTTGGGTTTCAAGAACTACTCTGTCCACGATGAGACAATCACTCACCAAGCTACAGCGACTGGCTTGTGTATGCATAACTGGAGCAATGCGCACATGTCCGACGACGGCGCTGGAAGTTGTCCTAAAACTCGAGCCTGTGGCAAAGGTAAGGTCATATCCTCTAGGAATATGGAGAAGCTAGGGGCCTCGATTCCGCTTGCTCTGTTCCCTAGAGATGACATAGGAAAAACTGTTGTATTTGAGAAGAGATTTAGGATAGAGTTATGCAGCATAACAACCTGGAGCGCCCCGCATTCGAGGGATTACTCCAGGAGTGCACACTGCACTGGTACACAGATGGCTCAAAGACCCCAGATGGAGTAGGGGCAGGAGTCCTTGGGCTCAGAACAAGAATCTCTGTTCCCTTGGGGAAATACCCGAGCATCTTCCAAGCAGAAGTCTATGCAATCTATCTATGTGCGGAAACAATCATGAGTAGGGGGTATAGAAATGAGGAAATTATAATGTTGAGTGATAGTCAGGCGGCACTCAAGGCTCTTCTATCCTATGAAGTCAAATCCTCACTGGTCCCTGAGTGCATTGAGAAGCTAAACTCTCTTGCCAGGCACAATAACATCAGGTTAGCGTGGGTACCCGGCCATAGGGGAGTAGAGGGAAATGAGGTTGCAGACTGCCTCGCTAGAGAGGCGGCAGCCATCACTAAAGCTGACCCAGAGCCCTTCCTGGAAGTAGGTCCCAATACCATAAAGGAGGAGCTTAGGAGAGAGAGGCCCATACTAAGGAATTTTAACTGGCGCAGTTCAGTAGGAATGCGCCAGGCAAAGAGTTTACTTAGAGGGTTTAACAAGAAAAGATTTCTGGGCTTAATAAACCTCCCTTAGAATTTTAACAGGTTTCCTTACAGGACTTAGGGGTCACCTACATAAGCTGGACATATGGTCGAATGATCTTTGTAGGTTCTGCGACCTGACCAGTGAGACGCCGCTTCACATTCTCACCGAATGTAAGGCTGTCTGCAGAAGACGTGAGAGGAGTTTAGGCTCATTGTGGCCACAGCTTGAGCACATCCACTCCCTACCACCGAAGGCACTATTGAACTTTCTGACGGGGCTGGGCTTAGATGTAGTGATGTGAAGAGAAGAGGGCACAAGAGATCACCAGGTCACAGTGCACTCCTCATATTAATATCTATATATCTACTAAAATATCGCAGTTTTCGTATTTCTGAAAATTATTGTTATATAGGGGGTAGGCGTCTTTGTTGTCCGATTTTGCCCATTTTCAATACCATCTGTCCTGATCCCAAAAGAAGTGAACGTACAAAGTTTCGTTAAGATATCTCAATTTTTACTCGAGTTATCGTGTGCACAGACGGACGTACGGACGGACGGACAGACGGACAGACAGACAGTCACCGCTTAATCGATTTCTCTTAATTCCGAAATTTTTAATCATTGCCCGTTTCACACAATCCCACGATGGTATTTTTCCCAGTGTTCGAAGAATATGGATAGCTGATCCCTGTATTTTATTGAGGATCACTCCTTAATATATATATTCTTGCAAAAGTTATTGTCATCCTGCAAGTGCTTGTTCCCGATTCTACTTCCGTAATGAATGACGATAATGCATATGTATCATCGCGTTTGAAAATTGGAATGGCTTGGGCATCCTTGATAATGTCTCTTGAAGTTAATGGAAAGGACATGATAATTTATTTAATTATTTTCTTTAGTCACTATATATATATTTATTTAATATCATAAATAAAAAGCAGATCGTATTTCCTTAAACTAAATAGTTGCAATAATCCTTTGGAAAGGATGTACGCCTTGATATGATTTTTATTTATTTATTTTAGTATGAACTTATCTGTATCATATGTATGCATGTTTATATATTTAGTAGTTACTGAACTATTTTTTTTTAATATATTTTTTTTTAGTTTTAAGGATATAGCGTCCTTGAGGATTTTCCAAAAAAAAAAACAACAAAATTATCAATTGATTAAAATTACCAACGCTTTTTTGCGGGATTTCGATAAATAACTAGCTTCTAATTAGCTATGACAGAACTAACTTTAAATTAGTGGTAAAGTCATGCAGGAGTCATGCAAACGTTATCGACAGTTTGTTTTCTTTACAATCCAATTTTGTTAACTACCCTCCTACAAAAAATACTTTCAGTATACTTTTTCCCGCACTTCGCAGATTCTTTTTCGAATTTAGTACAAATAAAATAAAGATCGAAATGTTACATTATTATTTTGATGCTATGTCTAATGGAATTCTAATGACTTACAACTCAGAGATTGAACCCAGGTCCTAAGGAGTGGAAGTACGCACCTCTAAACACTCGGCTACAGCCATGGGGTACGTGATAACAATTATGCATTTTTAGGACTAGCTGCAATAGTGTCAGGAGCTATTTTCATACCGGGCAGTGTGATCAAACAGATTTTTCTTCTAATTTACATTTGGCACTTAACATAATCTTTTAAAGTTTAATAAATATGTATGTATGATGTTTGTACAGACCTTCTTGTTTGATATCTTTACATTTCAGCAACAAATTAAATGTATCCGAAAACAACTCTCAACTCCTCTCCACTTGAGAGCATCGAAGTGCTTGCAATCCAGCGGCTGGCGATTAAGCAAAAACATCCAGAAAGGAGTGAGGTTTGTGAGTGCATAAAGTGGTAAAGTGCATAAATTGTATTGGCACTCGGCGTGAAACTTTACTGGCGGTTTTTGCGTTGTTACTGTTGTGCACTCCAACTGGTAACCACAACACCTCCAACAGAGGCAACGGCACGAGCGAAGTGAAAACCAGCGCCGACATGGTTCGATGCACTTTTGCTTACTGCAGCTAAAATGAAAATTTAACCGGAAGCCGACTTNGATAACAATTATGCATTTTTAGGACTAGCTGCAATAGTGTCAGGAGCTATTTTCATACCGGGCAGTGTGATCAAACAGATTTTTCTTCTAATTTACATTTGGCACTTAACATAATCTTTTAAAGTTTAATAAATATGTATGTATGATGTTTGTACAGACCTTCTTGTTTGATATCTTTACATTTCAGCAACAAATTAAATGTATCCGAAAACAAATCTCAACTCCTCTCCACTTGAGAGCATCGAAGTGCTTGCATTCCAGCGGCTGGCGATTAAGCAAACACATCCAGAAGGGAGTGAAGTTTGTGAGTGCATAAAGTGGTAAAGTGCATAAATTGTATTGGCACTCGGCGTGAAACTTTACTGGCGGTTTTTGCGTTGTTACTGTTGTGCACTCCAACTGGTAACCACAACACCTCCAACAGAGGCAACGGCACGAGCGAAGTGAAAACCAGCGCCGACATGGTTCGATGCACTTTTGCTTACTGCAGCTAAAATGAAAATTTAACCGGAAGCCGACTTCATAAAAATGTCTGCCACTTAATTTCGCCGTTAAGCCGCCAATTGGCCGGGTTGGTCAAGTTGAAACAGCAGTTTTTTTTTTTAAGCAAAAAGTTGATTGTCGGAAAGTGTTTGTAATACATCACTAGAGTTCTATCTTTAAGGCAAAACTGTGTGCGTTTAAGCGAAAGTGCGAAAATGTGAAATGCTCGACAGTTTTTTACAACAAACATATAGCAACGTTTCGCACAAATGCACAAATAAAACATTACTAGAGTTCACTCTTTGATGCGAAAATGCGAAAGGCAAAACACAGCGCTTTGTTTTGCACAAAAGCGTGAGCTGTGTTGTTACTTTGCGCTTCGCTTGCGCTGTCGCACAGTTTTCTCGCTCTTTGCATTTCAGTCAGTGTTTCATCTGTGCGTTTGTGCGAAACTATAAGTACTTTTGGAACACTCTAGGCGCATTAGTCGTAGCGCCTTCGACAGAAGCAACATTTTAATATGAAACAAAATGGTTTTGAAAAATTAAGTAATTCCCTATTATGGAAAATATTGCAATTAATAGTGCACTTCTTAAAATGATAGGTTAACATTTCTTTCGATTTTTGAACAGTAGAATCGTGTTTCTCGTCTCAAAATCTATAAGATTAGTATAAGAAAACATAAATTTTTTTTGTATTTTTTTGTGGAAGGAATCAGGGGATTTTGGAAATTTTTTTCCGAAGAATACTAGTTTTGAACAACCTTTTTAATTTGAAGCAGTATTTATGGCTCAATTGCAATATTTTTCCGTGAAAGAGAATTACATACTTACATTAGCTTTCAAAAACATTTTGTTTGATATCAAAATTATGCTTCTATCGAAAGCGTTGCGATTAATTCGCATGGTGTTAAAAAAGCACCCCACCCTTCTCCGAAAAAACTGGTTTTCCAAACAAAAATTTAAAAAAGCGCATTAAACCATAATGGCTTTATTTCCATTTCTAGTTGAAAATAAGGCCGTATGGAAATTATGGATTTATTTCCAATCGCCAAGCGAAATAAAGCCATTATGGCCTTATTACGTATGGTGTTATTGCACCCCACCATTCATCACGCCATCCTCATAACCGTTGATTCAAGTGGCCTTTTATGTATGGTAAGCGATCGCGCAGAATGGTTTGAGCTAGGGATGTTTCAAATGTAGAATTTTAGACATCTGCGGATGCGAATGCGGATGCCGATGTTTAAAAGCTAACATCCGCGGATGCGGATGTCATGTATTTTTAAGAAATAATTTAGTTGAGCAAACTAGGTGATTTAGGTAAATAAAAAATGGAAGGGTTAGTAATTTTTAATAATGTTTTTTTTTAGTACTTCAATTTAAAAATTGCAAGATTGTATTTGATAAAAACTTTTAAAGTTACGTAAATCAAACCAGCGTCCCTATATAACTACTCGATCGAGGCGACAAACTTGAAAAAGTTGAAACTTGACAGATTTGTAAATTCTTTTCGTTACAGTTATGTTTATTTATCTTTATTGCGGTGCAATAATTCAGTTTTCAGAAATGCATCGGGGCTGCAAATGTCGGATGTATCCTTCTGACTTTCCTATTCACAATCTAGCATCATGGCACGAACATTGTTTAAACACCGTGGTTTTCAAAAGAATTCTTCATTCTCATTTTTGATGTCTCATTCTGTGACTGGTTAGATATACGTTTTATCAGAGCACTTGCACAATTCGTTTTGACCATATTCCACGGACCGACAATAACAGTTTTTTTTTGTTTACGAATTAATGCTCAGTTAGGCATACTTTGCACTGCACTGCACTGCATGACATTTTACGTAAAAATCAAAAATCAACAGACTTTTACATATGGCCGATTATTGGACTGGCTACGTTACATTCGTACACATTTTTTCTAAAGTATGAATCAATTGTCCACTAAATAACACAAAACCAACTGGGCTTTTTAGGTGATATGTTCAGGCACGGTCCAATCTATGTATCTGTAAAAAAAAAAGGTTTTAATAAATCTTTGGGTTTCAAAGTTATAGGCATTCGAATGTGCACTGGCTACGTTACATTATTTGGAAGTTTAATGATGGGCTGTGTCAGAAAGCTAGCTTTTCAGTATGTNTAATAGGAGTTCTAAACAACTTTTTCGCTAACTTGGAACGTAATCTGTCAACCTAATTTATTTTATTTTATATCGTTCGGAACTTAATCGGCCAAAATAAATCAAGGAATGTTTATATTTTTGTACTTTTCCTTGTTGAAGTATCGAAAACTGTTTTTAGGTTCGTGAAAAATCTTCCGACAAAAGTAGCAAAATATTAAACACAAAATGCTTGAACATGATAAGAATTAGTGTCAGAAACAGCTGAATATCAATAATCACTAATATGTTCAATATTTGAAAGAAAGAAAAAATCGGGCTGGTTTACTTTCCTGTAGAATTGGCCATATGTAATGCTGTGCGTTAGGTAACCGCTTACATGGAAAGCTCATTTAACATATTCCTTATGTGACAACTCTCATGCAATGCAAAGTATGCATAACTGAGCCTTTAAACTTGCCTAATATTTTTTAATGCGGATAATAAACAAACTGCTTATCCAAATTAAACAAATTTGGCATCATAAGTATGAAAGAGGACTGAAATAGCTTTTATACAGAAATATCGAACGAAGGTTACCACCGCTATTTATATATTTTTTTTTTTAAATTTAATACTAAATAAATTCATATACATACCTGACACAATTTTTTTTCTATGGTAATTAATTAAAATTTTTTATTGAAGTAATTTTTCAATATGTGGCTTTCCTCGTTTAGACATTTCAGTTTTAAAGCCATTTAAGTCCTCTTTCATTTGATACCAAACTTGTTTAATTTGGATAAGCGATTTGTTTATTATCCGGAAAAGATTTTTATTTCGAAATAACAAATATTTGACCAAGTTTAACTCGCAAAAAATAACTGTAATTTCCGGTCCCTTCAATATTCGCATTCGCAAAAGATCCGCATTGATTTTGGCGAACGCGAAAGCGAATGCGAATGTTAAAATTGATGCCGAAGCTCCGCGCTTTGGAATGCGAATGCGAATATTCGCAACAACCCTCGTTTGAATCCCACAACTCTCTGTGTGGGTGCCGGCCTCTAATATATTCCTTGCATTTATGCATTTAGTTCTGGTTTTCGTCTAACTGACAATCACAATTAGGTCTGCATTCGTTTGTCTCTTAACCACAGTACAATTTCCAGCGGTAACTTCCTTGCCACTGGCTGTTGGCCTCTCTCCTCATGAAATCCGCTCACTCGTACACTATGCCACCGTCGCACGTGCAAATATATACATTTACAAATTTGTGGTTTTTTTTTTTATTTCCGAATTGCTTCCGCTTTTCAGCAGTTGGTCATTTGCAGACGCCACAAAAAATGCAGTAAAAGGCTGAAAATAGCAGATAATAAATGCACAAACCAAATTGTGTGCTCAAGAAAGAGTGTGTGAAAATTCCAAAAGTCACTTCGACGTGGCTGAAACAACGCACAAAGTTGTTAGCCAATGCTGTCGGCGACCGGTGAATAAATAATGGCAGCGAAGTGTGCAACTTGCGGTGACGCCTCGACAAGTGAGTACGCGTGAACGCCGTTGGTTTAACCAAGCGGAAGTACATGCCACATTGAGATGCAGCGAAAATTTAAAGCAACGACTGAAATGTGCACGACGACTACAGGAGTTGTATTGTAATTGGGCAAAGCCCAAACCTTACCACTTCCATTTCCAAAAGAATTATTTTTTGTACATACATATGTATATGTTTACATACTCACATAAATATATTGTACAAGTAACTAAATACAGTAGTGGTACGAAAGGATATCCCTACATAAACATTTGTGTTAACCTACATATGTACATACATGTGTATGTATACATATACGTTCGTATGAACGCTACTGGTATTTAGCTCTGAACATTAAGCCGCTGTGGTTTGCGCTTTTTTTCCTGAACTATTTTATTTCCTTTTGTTTTTAAATACATTTGCAATTCTGTTGCACATTTTGTTGCCTAATGACTATTACCGATGGCTTGTTTCTGCTGCCAACTGCATGCAAATGAGCGCACGGGTGCAATTTAGATTCTAAATTTTTTCTCTCTTCTCAAATATGAATGTTTGTAAGTAAATATTCTGTTGTGGGCTGCTTCGAAAAGCTGCCAGGAAAACGAAACTCTACAGCTCCCCAAGGTGTTTAGCACAGATTGGAACTCAAATTGTTACTCCTACCATATGATGCTTTGATATTCACATTGTATATATGTATTTGTATGGATGTCCGGTGCATTGTTCAGCAATTCAAGCCTGCTTGCCAGACATTGATTGAAGGAATATGCTTATTCTGTTGTTTCACAATGCATGCTATTTTGTGAAGAGCCATCAATCGTTTGTAAATACATCCTAGTTAAGTCCAATAAAATGTTCTTATACAGAGAAAAAATTATGATGTCCTGAAAATTTGCAATTCTAGTACAATTTCGGTCGTACAGGGCGTATGAAGAACATTAAATTGAAAAAATTCAACTTTTCTAACAAATTGTTTTCCTGCTTTAGAAACCTGCCTTTCTTAATCTATTACATATAATAAAATTGTAACAGGTCGATGTCTGTACTTTATAGATATTAAAGAAAAATTAATGTGGGGGGTCTTTTTTAGA
Organism: Rhagoletis zephyria; assembly: GCF_001687245.7. Lineage (NCBI taxonomy): Eukaryota > Metazoa > Arthropoda > Insecta > Diptera > Tephritidae > Rhagoletis > Rhagoletis zephyria. The sequence goes on from NW_016169446.1 coordinate 12,066, forward strand.
GCACCAGAAGCCAAATCAACCATTTTTAGAATTTTTGTCTGTCTGTCTGTATGTTTGTTCGCGCATCACTCGGAAACGAATGCATGGATTTGAATGCAGTTTTCACCGATGTATTGCTAGAGGTCTAACTTTAAATTTAGGAAGAAAAAAATTAGAGAGTTGCCACCTGTTTGAAAATTGGAGTTTAAGTAAATTGATAAGAAAAATTGAATATTGCCATATGGGCGTCAAAAGAAAGAGGATAAAGAAGGCTTACAGCCAAAAATATTTTCTNTTAGAGTTGCCACCTGTTTGAAAATTTATATTTAATTTAATTTATAAGATAAATTAAATATTGCAATATGGGTATCAAACTGAAAGGGTTTAGGAAATTATATTGCCGAAAATATTTTTAGGGGGCTGCCACCTGTTTGAAATATTTTATTGAATTAAATGACAAAATAAATGAAATCTATATCTACATCTAGATATCTATACATATAATAAAATTGTAACAGGTCGATGTCTGTACATTATATGTTAGGAAATTATATTGCCGAAAATATTTTTAGGGAGGGCTGCCACCTTTTTGAAAAATTTTATTGTATTAAATTGATAAAATAAATGAAATCTATATCTACATCTATACATATAATAAAATTGTAACAGGTCGATGTCTGTACCTTATAGATATTAAAGAAAAATTAATATGGTGGGTTTTTATTTAAGCTACAGAAGCCAAATAAACAATTTTTAGAATTCTTGAATCTATGTCTGTCTGTATATTTGTACGCACATCAGTCGAAAACATGCAATTGAATGCAGTTTTTACCGATGTATCGCTAGAGATCTAGCTTCCAATATAGAAGAAGAAATTAGAGAGTTGCTACCTGTGTTTAAAATTTCAGTTTAGGTCAATTGATACGGTAAAGTGAATACTGCAATATGGCTGTCAAAAGAAAGAAATTTACAAAGGTTTACAGCTGAAAATATTTTTGTGGAAGGTTGCCACCTATTTGAAAACTTTAATTCAATTTAATTGATAGCATAAATTAAATGTTGCAATATTGGCATCAAACTAAAGAGGCTAGGAGATTTTAATGCTAAAATATTTTTAGGGGATTTGCCAACTGATTGAAAAATTGTAGTCATTAAAATTTGTAAAATAAATGAAATATTGCAATACGAATATTAAATTAAAGAGGATTAGGAAGCTTACTTTTGAAAATATTCTTGAAGCGGCGCAAATAAGACATTTCCATCAATTATAGTTTACATATAAAATACTCTGTTGCTTTGGCTTGATGCATTTCTGAACGCACCCATGATCTGTCAAAGTTTGCAGTTTTTCGTAATTCAGACCAATCATGTACTCCTTCAAATCGTTATATCTCAGGTTCTGATGATCGTAGAAACCTCATCTTAACGTCATTTTAAAGCTAAATATTTCTATATATAAGATGGTCAATGTTGTCCTAAACTAACTTTGCTATTAACAGTTGAACTTTTTGAAGTCGATGAACAAATATTGCTAACGAAGCGATATTCTGCCAAAATCCGCAATAAAATCTGCGTTTTACTAATCATAGTCCTGCAATCGCCACGCCAATTTCAAGGGGTTTGTCGGCTTAAAGAAAAATTTTGCCATACAAATATTATATCTAGATAGGTATTCTATCGGAATCCGCAATAAAATTTTACATTTTGCAAAAACCCGATATTTAACTCTTTACTAAATATATCTCAACATAAGTTTTGGAAAACAAATTACAAAAAATTGGCGATTCTCACAAAATAAACCATCCCGTCATAAAGAAAAATAGTTTAAAAATAGTTTTTGAACCACGCTTATTATAGAGAATTTAACAAGGATTATTTACGATGGTATAATTTTAAATCCCTAATTAACTGGTCTTTACTATGCAAATCAACTTCAAAAAGTCCAACTATTAATAGCTAAGTTAGCTTTTGGATAATCTTAACCACCTTATATATATATATGATAAGCGGGTTTCCTTAGCTTTAAAATGACGTCAAGATGAAGTCTCTACGATCAGTAGAACCCGAGATATAACGATTTGAAGAAGTACATGATTAGTCAGAATAACGAAAAAATGCAAACTTTTACAGATCATATCTCCGATGAAAAAAAAACGAAAAAAATTCCTCGAACACGTCTTAGCTGATTTCATGTATAGAACAAAGAACAAAGAAAATTTGAAGCGAATCGGAGACATGACATATTTTTTTTTGTACGAAATCCGCCCGACTTAAAAAAGAATGGCTCACATGTATTTTTCTACTAGAAAATATTTCTTTATACCCAACGGGACTAGAGGCGCTCCATTTGTGCTATTGGAGCGCTCCATAAGCAGCAGCCAACGCTCCCTTCCTAATTTCACATTCATTTTTATATTTCAAGCACTGCGGTGTGAAGTTGAACATGACTTTTAGTTCCGTCCAAATTGGAAAGGTCTCTATGAGCAGATGTTCGGGACAAATCGGTTTTAAGACAAGGCATCTCAAATTCGTACTACTTCTTGAACCTGATGTTAGAAAGCGTAATACGTGCGGACGGAATTTAGAGAAGGGACCAAAAAAGTTGGTCTAGCGATGAACTTACCTATTGGCAACATACAACAACATAGTCTCCGCGTATTGGGACACACGTCACTTTTGATTCATAATTCCAAAGCAATAAAGAAATGTTTATGCTTATAACAAATAATATCAGTTTCGAGGTCAAGCTAAGAAAAACTCCTTCGAAAATATGAGAATTCTTTGCGGACCTTCGTTAATCTATAGCGGCCCTTTAACGGTGCATCGTTTGCAAAGCTGTCCCATACGAAAAACCGGTTTTTATCGAGCAAACCGTGCACCGTGAAAGGACTTTGCAAGACTCGGAGAATACCCCTTACGTATTTTACGCGAAAATCTAAAGCGGGAAACGGGTCTGGTGCTAACTAAGAAGTAGTAACACAGTGATCGACGCAATCCAACGCCAGTTTCAAAAATAAAGGTACTTATTCCACAATAAGGCCGCTGTATTTCAGTGGTTCAAGGTTCGGTGGTTCAGCATTCGGAAAGGCACATGAGCTATGCCTGGTTAGCACAACAAAAAGTGTTTCTAACGACATTGGGCCCGGCAGGCAATGGGAAACCTCTATTTTTGAAAACACCATTAAGAAGCACACCCCATTGTGGGAGAAGCTCTGCCAAACACTAGCATAAATGTATGATCTACGAATATGTTTGGTATTCGAAATTCCTTAAGCGCGGGATGAGCCTTTCGCCTTTAATAAATTAGTTGGCTTTTCTATAAAAATTAATTAAATAAAAAAAGGAATTTGAGAGGACTTATTTGGGAATTCCATTCCACTACTTCATTATTTCGCTGCAAACAAACGCACATTGCGTTGCCAATTTTTGGCAATTAAATGAGCCATGTTGTGTTTGAATTAGTATGAGTAATTTTTCAATGAGTCAGCGCTTGGATTGGCGTATTGGTGGCAAAGCGGTTTCTGTTGTATACAGGTGCTTTGTGTTAGTGGCGCTATATTTTAACGCGTTCAAACAAATTTTACCCAGATAGGATTCGATTCTTGCATGCGAAATGGTTTTTTATGGTATGCATATTTTTTTAGCCACACCCTAGCTATAGACCAGAGGTTCCCAAACTGATTTTTCTCGTAGACCCCTTTCAAAACTTTAGTGGTTTCGGTGGACTCCCTAATGCTTATTTCTAACATATTCCCAAAGCTCATCGTGTGAAGATTAAATCTAACGATGTAATTTTGCATTGCGGGTGAGTTCCAAAGCTAAATTCGGAGTGGCAGCAATAAAAACAAAATATTTTCTTGTGTTTTATTTATTAAAATAATGTGATTACACACATGCAAGTTTTAAAAAACAGAACTCGTAAAGCCTTGAAAGAACTATCTCGCTCTGAGGAGCTATATTTTTTATGTGCACTAAATAAATTCCTCATATGTTTGGCTCACTCATGAATTTGCATGTGATGTATTTGTCAAATAGTTTATTTGTGTTGATGGCCCAATTTTTATTTCTATCGCTTCGATTTTTAAAGTGAAGCGAAATATATTCATCACTTTTAAAAACACAAAACTTGAAACAACAAAACTGCAAGGCTTTTAACGAAAAACTTCAAATTCAGAAACTGGCAAACAAGAAAAGACCGAATCTAGATTAATCAACCATAAACAAACAAGCAAGCAAGAAGCTCAAGAAGTGTTCCACCGTCTCATTGTCTTCAAAGCAGGATGGGCAAATGGAGTTGTCATTTACGCGTATCACAGTCAGCTGTTTGTGCCACGTGAAGTGACCAGTTGGCAGTCCCGTCTTCTCAGTGAAAGGAAAAAAACCAGACAGCCCTTCTGAGATTGAAGGCAACATGACTCCCAGTTACTGCTGAGCGAAGTATCCGCGCAGTTTCTGATAGTGGCTGCGATAGTCGAAGTNTTCTTTTTGGTTAATTAATCATAGAACGCGTAATAATCATAGAACGCGTTCCCCGCCAAAGCCCTATAACTTCCTATAGTTGGTAACTCAATTTCTGTTTAGGAATTCGGATTTGCTCCCGGGTGTGCATACATACAAATGTAAGTACATGTGTGCCATCGCACAATGGGTGAAACATTTTTTTTTTTGGGCAAAAGTTTAAATATGAACATACCAGTCCGAAAATCGGTTTAGTTATATATTTATTTTAGAATTTTGAGTTGACGTAGAACATTTTTCTTTTGGTTCGAGGCACTATGTCATATAACCATTTTTTTGGTGCTATGGAAATTAATCGAAAGCATGCATGCCAATAAGCGATATTACTTTCAAAAATAAATATTTTTTGTTACGATCGTTTTAATAAGGTGAAAATGCAGATATGTTTTTCTTTTCCTTTACTCAGCGTTCAATTTGCTTTGACAGCACAGAATAGCTGTCTCTTTATTAGACTTTATCAAGCAAAATTCTTCGTATAATATTTTGCGACTTTGGTTAAAGAGAGAACCTCTTTTATTCTCTTGTTTGTCTTCTCATTTGTCAGAAAACTGAGTACGGGAACGCTCTCTGGTAAATTCTGGCAAAAACTTAAAAATTCTGGCGAGCTTGGGAACAAAACTTGTATCAACTTGGGTATTTTTGAAGGAAATTTAAAAAAATGGACAAAATGGGCCAAGCGAGGTTAGTCATTTATCAATCTACGAAACACCACTACAATTATCAAGTTCAATCCAATATTATAGTCTGGTAAACTATGGTTATCAACAGTAGTGGGTTTTCTATAAAAAAAAATAATAATAACAGAAGGTTTAATGAATTTTTACTTACTCATATGCGGTA
>NW_016169447.1:0-10189 GCF_001687245.7 Rhagoletis zephyria
GTTCCCAAGTAAACGAAATTCTCTACTTTCTCGAAATTTTAACTGTCAAGGGATGAAGGGAGATACTTCGTCTTGTCTAAAGCCACACTGTCAGGTCTAAAGCCACACTGATAAGTCCCAATCAGTTCATTGACGGTGGGCTTCAGTCTTTCACACGATAAGACCTTGTAACCTATGCTTAGAAGGCTGATTCCGCGGTGGTTGGCGCGAATGGCGGGGTCAGCTTTCTTGTGGATTGGGCAGAGCACACTTAAATTCCAGTCGTCGGGCATACGTTCATCTGACCATATTCTGCACAAGAGTTGATGCATGCACGTTATCAACTCCTCGCCGCCGTACTTGAATAGCTCAGCTGGCAGGCTGTCAGCTCCAGCGGCTTTGTTGTTTTTCAGCCGCGTTATTGCTATACGTACCTCATCATAGTCAGGCGGAACGTCGACCCGTCATCATCGACTGCGAGCTCGGGTTCTTCTTCTCCACAACTTTCCGTGCTGCTACCATTTAGTAGGGCGGAAAAGTGTTCCCTCTATAATTTAAGTACGCTCTGGACATTAGTTACTAGGCCGCCATTATTGTTCTTACACGAGTACGCCCCGGTCTTTAAAGCTTCCGTAAGTCGCCCAACTCTCTGGTAAAATTTTCGGGCATTCTTTCTGTCGGCCAGCATTTCAAGCACTTCGCACTCACGTATTTCGGCCTCTCTCTTCTTATTGCGGCAAATACGTCTCGCTTCCCTCTTCAGATCCCTATAGCGGTCCNGTGGACATTAGTTACTAGGTCGCCATTATTGTTCTTCCACGAGTACGCCCCGGTCTTTAAAGCTTCCGTAAGTCGCCCAACTCTCTGGTAAAATTTTCGGGCATTCTTTCTGTCGGCCAGCATTTCAAGCACTTCGCACTCACGTATTTCGGCCTCTCTCTTCTTATTGCGGCAAATACGTCTCGCTTCCNGTGGAACGTCGACTCCGTCATCATCGACTGCGGGCTCGGGTTCTTCTTCTCCACAACTTTCCGTGCTGCTACCATTTAGTAGGGCGGAAAAGTGTTCCCTCTATAATTTAAGTACGCTCTGGACATTAGTTACTAGGCCGCCATTATTGTTCTTACACGAGTACGCCCCGGTCTTTAAAGCTTCCGTAAGTCGCCCAACTCTCTGGTAAAATTTTCGGGCATTCTTTCTGTCGGCCAGCATTTCAAGCACTTCGCACTCACGTATTTCGGCCTCTCTCTTCTTATTGCGGCAAATACGTCTCGCTTCCTTCTTCAGTTCCCTATAACGGTCCCACATGGCTCGCGTTGCGCCCGATCGCAGCGTGGCCCTGTAGGCGGCATCTTTTTTCTCTGCAGCTTCCTGACACTCCTCATCGCATCCTCAATACTGCGACTGGTTTGAAGAATTTGTGCTTATAGCGAGCTAGATAGGATATGGAAAATAAATTATTATTTACCAGGAATGAAAATTTTGAACAAAATTTTGTTTTTAAGATCCTGGCTGCCAGCCGAATCGGATCAGAATATTGGTTTTTTTTTAAAGCACCCCGTTTTTTTATAATAATTTGAATTATTGGAATCACGAGTGATGAGGGTTTCAGATAGGTACCCAATTAAAGCTCGGACCTATAGCTTTTAAAATTTTTCAGCATAGATTTTCTTTATAGCTAAATATTGAAGATTTCTGCTGGAAATCCCTATTGTAGGAGCTTAATCTTTCACTTTAAATAGCAAAGAAGGGAGACGTAGGGGGAGAGTTTTACCACACAGGCCTTTAGGCAAGGATCCAATATACATACATATTTATCTATGAAAAAATATTGCCCGATAAGTAAACAAAATTACTGTTTTTAAAATTTTTCCTTAAAATAAATTTTCCAAAGAGCCACATTTGAAATGATTGAAACGAATATATCGTCACCTGAAATGCAAAAAGACTAACAACTCCATAACTGATGTGGGAATTGAAATTCGATGAAATCCACCATATCAATCAAAAACTGAATTTTGAACTTTTTATTAGTTATGACTATTTGTATTTCTGCGACGATGTTTGTTATGTCCTTTTGTATTTCAGGTGACGATATGTAACATCAAGAGAAAATCACGACAGTTTGATTCAAAATTACAGTGCACACGTTCTTCTTTTATGTCGAGTAGTTTTTTAAGATTGGTCCGAAAAAAATCATAGTAAAGAAAGAAATGCAAGTATTTAAAGACGAGAAAACCAAAAATATATATTATTAAAAGGACTGTGTTCTCTTTGACGTACGTCAAAGGTCAAATAGAAGTGGGAAGTTGTATAACTGCTCGATTATATAGCTTAAGAAATAATAAGTTTAAAGACATTTTTATCAAAGTTGCTAAATATGACATTTGACCAGACCACAAATACTCCAACGACCACAGGCAAAAAATATTGGCTACAATTTGTCATTTTGTTTGCCAAAAATACATTTTATCGGTGCACTTGCGCAACATTCTCATTCGCAAAAGCTCCGCATTGATTATTGCGAATGCGAAAGCGAATGGGAATGTTAAAATTAATGCGGAAGCTCCGCGGTTTCGAGTGCGAATGCGAATATTTGCCACAACCCTGCTTCAAAGTATTTTTAAAGCAATCGAGAAAAGCGAATAAAAACGAGATTGCTTTGCTTCTATTTTGTAAATTCAATGGACACTCTTTAGTAGCTCAAATCTGATCTAACAAGCATTTCAAAAGGAGTTTTTCAAGTAAATTTGCAATAAGTTTACCTCTACAGGGGTAAAATAGATTTTTATATAAAAGGCTTATTTAAAGTTTTTAAAAGCAAATATTTTATAAGTGTTTGACGCGTATATTTATAGAAACGCGAAACAAATGTGGTGAAGCCTATTCTCTAAAGGAGAGATAAGCTCTCTTTCATAAAAGTTTTCTTCGAGAATGGGCTAGATTTCAAATTTACAATGAATGTACAGCACATTGGATAACGAAAGCTCCGCTATGCTACATAATGGCCAAGTTATCGAGCCGAAGGTGAGACGAGGGTCTCGTTTTCCAATTATTTAGGAAAAATTAAGCAATTGGTTTTCTTTAAATTTAATCATTCTCATTGTAGAATATAATAACAGAACATTATAAAAGAAATATTGCACCTAGGGAAAAAATGGAACAACTTCTGTCAAGTGTCGATAGATAATTTCGCCGGCTTTTTCTTACATGCCCGCTAGAGCCGTTTCAAGTTCCGTTGTATACGATTTAGGTTTAGAGATCAAACCCAGCACCATAATAGGTTGTCGCTTGCCAAAGTTTGTCCTCGCGGTATTAAGGAAACTCTTGTCAGACAAAGCCAGACAGCCCAAGCCCAGAAGTAATTATCTAAGTTCGAAATTCCCATGCTAAAGCCAGTCCAGGCTGTAAGAAGTTAAATCTGTTCGAGAAAAACCTACTCTGCTCCCGTCAAGGTCACCCTTCTCAGGTTTCCGCATGCTAGGTTATATCCTGGTGCTGCCACTAGAAATTGTCTGCTAACGCCGTCCAAGACACTGTGAGAGATAACCATTGCTGACAGAATCTTTCAAGAGCATAATGTACTCTCATATCTAGCATATGAGTCAGGGCAATTCCTGTTACAGATGATTTAAGGTTGGAAAACATATGTATCGCAGCTGCTTGCCAGAGCTGGTCTTGGTGGTGACAAGGAAGTCATTGTCAGGTATATGTAGCCATTACCAGGATCAGTTGCCCAAGTTAAGGTGTTGAGTATTAGACCCAGTTCGGGAACTAAGAGAGACCACTTTTTTTCGAGAGAAGCTCTCCAGTAAAAATGAAAAGCTCGCATGAGTTCTTCCATGCTACAGCCAGTCTAACCTCTAATACAGAAAGTTTGGAGAAAATACCCAGTGCCCTGCTAGTTTATTATTGTAAGGCAGTCACTTTCCTGAGATTGTCATGACGATTTGTGAGAAAAAAGTTTCCAGCAACAGGACTGGCTTCTCCAAGTGGGATTTTGTAGGATACAGACAGTCCAGGACTGGTAAAAAGTATCTCAATTAAGGAAATTTTCCCAAAAACAAAAGTGATTTCCTAAAAGGGAAACTATTATTCTGGGGCCCGTCCAGGCTCTTAGAAGATAAACATGTTTCAGGACAACCAATCCTGTTCCCGTCCAGATTACTCTTTTAAAGCTTTCGCATGAAAGATAGGGTGCATTAAAAAATGCAAAGCATCAGTGTCTTTTATTTCTAAACCGCACTTGGAGAAAAAGTCTAACTTGCGCAGCCTAGTTGAAAACTAGCATCTAAGCTTGGTTGCGCACATTTGCAATTCAATCTACTGAGGTTTAGAAATAAAAGAGACTGATGGTTTGTATTTTGACGTTTTGGACTGCAGCCATACTCTCCTGGCGCTGCCAACGTAAACGTACTAGATAAATTCTAACTAGCACATGAACTGGTTGCCCAAGTTAAGATACTGCGTGGTACTGCCAGTCTGGGCACTACGAGAGATAACCGTTGTTAACAAAATTTGTTCAAAAGTGATTATCTCTGATTAATTTTTATATGCTAGGGCTTGTCCAGATACTATTGGGCGAGAGTATTGTTAAAAACTTATTAAGCGCCGGAGTAGATTATCCTTGGCACTTTCGGATAAAACCTCAGCTACAGAGACCTAGCCACGGTCTAGATAGAATTAGAGTTTTGTCTAGAGAGTTGCCGTCCGGGATGTTAATTCAAAATTTAAAGCCATTTTCTCAAATTTTTTGTTTTTTGCGTTATGTTGATTTTCTCGACATTCATACTGGATATCGAGGAAAATTTTCGAATGTTTATTGGGCAATTTTTTAATGTAATTGAAAGAACGAAATTTTTATGTAATTTTAGAAAACATTTTACTTAAAACAAGGTTTCAACCAGTCGATACTTTTTGGAATTTGCGATACTTAGTCAGTACTTGTCAAAAAGTATCGAGTTTTCGATATTACTCAGTGTTCGAGAAAAGTATCGATATTCAGTACTCGGTACTCGTATCGTGCTATCACTACTAACGGATGTGTTTGAAAATAATGGGGTACTTTTGTGATGTTAGACGTAGATTAGTATCTCGAAGATAAGATTAGGCGTGTTTTATTTGACGAGAAAATTAAGCTATTAACTATATTGGCTAAGGAGTCCATACAAAATAAGCTAATAGTTTAAATTTCGCGTCAAGTAAAACACGCGTATTTTTTATTTTATGTGAAGGTAGTGTCAACCATGCCTTAACTGCAGGTTATTCCTATTGGAAAAAGAAGATTACAACTAGAATGGTGGTAATTCCTCTTATTAACTACGATCAAATGAAAGGAAAAAAGGAAAAATTAAGAAATAAACCTTGCCGATCACCCCATTTTAAAATTCTTGCAACTTACTTAAGCTCTCGACTGCTTTTAAGCCTGTGGTGGAAATCTTGAATTTTCTCGTCATATACATACATACATCATATACATACAGCCTTCATTTTTTCGCATAGAGCCTATGATTCTTACATAATCACATACAGTTCACTCCCGGTAACGTGAACTAATTAAGATCAAGGGAGTTCACGTTTAAGATAATTGTTCATATTTGCGAATGTGATAAATTAAGGCCCCTGCCCAATAAATTAAGGCTTGTGTAGTATTCCCTTTGAGTACTATAATATATTTATAAGGCTTTGCATCACGTACATACATACATATATACATACGTTATTGCCAGCTTCACTCGCCTTTTTCGTTAGAGTGTAAAAGGAAAAGCACGACTGGCTTAGTTAAGCGGAATAAAAATAAATTGTAATTTTTTACAAATGTTACTAAATCACTAAAAAAAATAGCATTGCTACTATCAATGTATGTACATATGGATATACGGATAAAATTCGGATATTAGGTGGGAAGGGGAAATAACACAAACGGCGATAACGCTAATTTGTGTTTTTTCCCAATTTAATGTGAAATAACACAAATTTGCTTTATTTCATTTGTCGTTGAGCAATAAGACCAACTTTTAAACTTAACAATTTGAGTAATAAAGCAAAATAGTGCACATATGTAGGTAATCACCCAGTTACATTTGACAAAAAGTAGTACATGAACAAGTTATATGGACGGATTTGTAAGTATACAATTTTGAAAGTGCCTAGGGTCGCGGCGGTCCGCGTTCGCTCGCCGCCCCGCGCCACCCCGCGCCACGCCGCGGTGAACGTCGCGCTCGCGTCCCCCGCCCCCTTCCCCTCCTTTCCCAATTATGCACTGCTGTCATTATAACTATTTATAAAGAATAATAATAATAAAATGACACTAGTTAACTTCTGAAACTGCTTTTTAATGTTCAAGTAATGGGAATTATTGCGTATGGTGTTAGATATTGCATGCACCCCACCCATAGTGAATTATATCAGGTGAAGTAATATTAGAGTGAGAACAAATATTTTGACACAGCCTTATTCGGAAACATGCCTATAAAATGTGCATATTAGACAGCAGAATGTCAGAAAATAGAGCGAGAAAGCTGTTTTATTACTTCACCTGTTTATTGCGCCATTCATCCCACCTGCTTGTACCGAGTATACGTTCAAATTTAGAAGTCTGAGAGTGGGTAAAATTTTACATATTTTTACATCACTATTTCGTACCGCATGTTCGCTTCGTCTTCGTAAACGTAATCCACATTTCGGATATGGTGAAACAAGTGATGATAATGCGGAAATTTTAACTGAGAATAAAATTCAAAACAATATTCTCTGTGTTATACAGTGATCGGACTTAAAAAAAAATTGTGTGGTAGAATCTCGAAAGAAATGTGGTACATTTCAAAAAAATGTGGTAGATCTCAGGTTTTGGATCAAACTTTGTACAAAAATTAAAAAAATTCTGCAAGGTTTCACATAAATTGCAAACATTTTAATTAGAATCTAAAAAACTTAATTTTAGTATAATAAAGTGCAAGATTGAAGTTGCTAAAAATTGCCTTGAGTTTTGGCAACTTTTTCCTTGAACGTGTAAAGCAGTTCCTTCCATATCAAGATATTTTTCGAACATATTTTGAAAGATTTCTGCAACCTTGCGGAGTGCTGCCAACTTTTCTTTTTATCACATCAGCGAACAAATGTGGCACGTTCCAGAAACCGCTACTTGGGATTTGCCGATTTTGACAATTCTCAAGTATAAGTAAACAAGGCTTTAGAAACTTTAGATGCACTGAAATTTGCTAATACTTTCACAAAAATCGCCGTTTTTTAACATTTTCGCTATTAATTATTTTTATAAATCATATATTTTGCAATTTAACACAATAAAACCAAGTTTTCTGTCGAAAAACTGAATATTGAGAAAATTTTATATTTTACAGTTTAGTTTTAANATTAATATTGAGAAAATTTAGTATTTCACAGTTTATTTTATAATCCCATTCTGCCTGTTCGTAGTAATTAGTGTTGGACAATTTTTTCGCTTAAAATTAAGAAAATTATGTCGAGCAAAAATAAAACTACTCAAAAATGCGAATATGTGGTAGATTTCAGACCTTGTGTGGTAGATGTGGTAGAAGCTCTAAAAAGTGGCAGATCTACCACAATGTGGTAGAAGTCCGATCACTGGTGTTATATGCTGCGAACAGGAACGGCAACTTTTGTTTGTTCCATTCCATGGCGGAATTATACCAGGTGAAGTACTTAGAGCGAGAAGAAAGGTTTTGACACTGCCTTATTTGAAAATTTGCTTTTAAAATTTGACTACAAGACAGCCGAATGACAGAAAATAAAGCGAGAAAGCTGTTTTATAACTTCACCTGTTTATTGCGCCATGGTTCCATGCAAACATTTTAAGGATTTACAGCAATATTTTCAACACATTTAAAAAAGCATGCAGATAAAATTCATGCAAAAGGGCTATGTCCAATTTGCTGAGCAGCTATTAAAGACGACTCTTTTCCTATATTTTGCTATAGTTTTCATAAGTAAAAATATTTTGTGAATATTACTTTCATATGAATTATGTCATATTTTTTGTTTAATTGTATTTTTGGAATAAACAAAGTTCTTTTTCCTTCTGGTCAGTAAACTGTTTTTGGTACAAATTGTATAAATAAGCAATGGGAAATAAGACAAAATTTGTTTTATTTCCAACCTTTGTTGGAAATAAAGCAAAACTCAGATTTTGGTATTATTTCCCATTTAAAAGTGAAATCAAGCAAATGTTGCGTTATTGCCGTTTGTGTTATTCCACATTTAGTCCCTTAAGAGATTCACTCCCGAGCCATTTTCATGAAGCATTTGTTGTAACTTTAACAATTACTGAAAACCACTTGCCCCCTTGCAAATTGTAACAGCTTAATGCTTTTGTTGTACTCACACCTTACATATTGACCTAATTTATAACATACGAGTTCCTACTTATATAGATAATATGTACATTAAGGCGTATCACGTAAAAGAGTTTAGCGTGTGTCAGTTTTATTTGAATACTTATGTGCTTATATGGAAATTTTGGGTGTAAAAGTTTTTAGGGCACCCGCTAATTATTTGATATCCCACTAAAAAAATTTTTCGAAAAACCGCTTTGATTTATAACTTCACTCATTTTGGAAATACCATCCTTAGATTTTTATTTTTAATTAGTAAAGGTATAAATCAACATGGTTTTTAAAAGCGCAATTGATTAATGGCTAATTATAGTCCCGAGCAACATAAAATCGAATATCAAATAAGAGAGTTATAACAAAAACCGCGATTTATGGTTTTTAGCCAGTGTCTAAAAAAAATTGTTAGACCCAACATTTTTTTTCAACATACATAAGTGTTTAAATAAAACCCGACACGATAAACTTTTTTTCTTTCATATGTCGTGATACAGCTTAATGTACATACGTGCTGTTTCTACAAGTACACACGTTGCATTCAGCGACCCGATGTCTTGCTAGCCATGCTGTTCCTAATTTCATGTACGTTTATGTTTGCATGCAACATAATGTTGCATATACCGTTGTCGTTGCGACTGCTGTTACTAGCGCCCTCAATACAAAAACAAAACCACTGTTTTAGTGTAAAAATTATTATTTCTGTTTTTGTTTTGCCTGCATTGCTTAATGTTGTGTGCAAAACTAGATTACTAAACTAAAACAATGTTAAAATAAAAAAGAAAGCGAGACATAAATTGCAAGCTCATGCATATAAATTCACATAAGTTATTTTCGTCCCATTTCTTTAACAGTTAAAATCCAAAAGACAATGCAAAGTACATTAAAACTTTTAATAAGTAGAATACAATATTTTTGGAAGTGTACTCCTTTTCTTCTATGTAGAGTCAAGTTTCATTGTCTCATTCCAGGCACACTGTTTGGATGCCTAGCACTTAAAATATTAAAGCGATTGTTTCTGAAAGCTGTTCCTTCACGTCAAGCGATAACCGACAAGCTTCGAATTAATTTTTGCGACTAAATTTTCTTGCAGAAACTATCGATTAGCATAAAACTTAAAATAGAGCAACGCATTACAAACCGTGCAGCTTCCGGATGTCAGCTCAAAATCTCATATTGCAGTTACGTCTTCTTCTTTATTGGCGCTGTAATCGCCTAAGGTGATTTTGGCCAAGTCCAAAACAGCACGCCAATCGTTCTGTGCAAACTGACCAGCATCCTGAGCCGCGGAGAATACTTTCAGAGCTGGAACGCTTATGTCCCTTAATACACATGAACAAATCTGCGAATCCGCTGTATCTTATTTCGCTGCACTAAGTAGCGGCCTTTGGCATTTTCTTATAATATTCTGGATGTGGCTGTCCTTACTATGTACAAAATTTACGTCGAGAATTGCTCACACCTGAAGGCAAGGCGAATTTATATAAGGTGGTGTTGTAAAATCAGCTGATTTCTNACGACAATTAGAAATGCCAACGGAAGCCAAGTCCTTCTCCATCCGGTTTTCTAACGCAGTGGAGGCTTTCATCTTCCCCTGTTACCAGCATCCTGAGCCGCGGATAATACTTTCAGAGCTGGAGCGCTTATGTCCCTTAATACACATGAACAAATCTGCGAATCCGCTGTATCTTATTTCGCTGCACTAAGTAGCGGCCTTTGGCATTTTCTTATAATATTCTGGATGTGGCTGTCCTTACTATGTACAAAATTTACGTCGAGAATTGCTCACACCTGAAGGCAAGGCGAATTTATATAAGGTGGTGTTGTAAAATCAGCTGATTTCT
>NW_016169447.1:13845-17402 GCF_001687245.7 Rhagoletis zephyria
GACAGTCACCGCTTAATCGATTTCTCTTTTCATTCTGATCATTTATGTATACATTTGTCTATATCTATCTCGATTCGTTTTGCCTGTTACAAACAACCGTTATGTGAACAAAGTTATAATACCCTTGTGCACAAGTGCGCTCGGGTATAAAGATACATTTTTAAAGAGTACATGGCCTTGACGAGCCATCTCGCGTGGTAATTTGCACCCGATTTTTTGAAATGAATGAACAAAAGATGCAGAGCAACTCCAAGATTTTGAAGTAATCATTTCTGGGTTAGCACATCTAAAACAATGGAGGAACACAAAAATGTAAAATAAAAAAAATGTGCTTGCACGTTCAAAATAAACATTGAGTACCTCGAACTGATTCATAATAAAGGTTAAAATGTCATCTCTTTGTTCATCCACAATATCAGAAACAAGAGGATATTCTATTCCAGTCTTAAATTGTGTCTGATTAACATCATCCCATTCTTTCTGAAACCACTGATATACTACGACATTGGGACCACTTGTTCCTTTTCAAAACGTTTGCACCATAGCGCCAAAAAGAAACGGTCGATTGTATTTTTTTAAGCGATTGCATTTACCCTTGATGGGCGCTTAAAAAATTAATCTATTAGTTAGGTAAGTGAGAAAGTAGGTAAGAAGACAAAGAAATTGAAGCTCTTTAAATAGTCACATTTATTTATTTTTACCTGCGTTGAAGGCAGTTGTATCCAAAATGCATTCAACAAAGTGTGATTGATTTTGACATTGCTCTCATAAGAAACAGGCTATAATGTCATTTCAATTAATTGTTAACCCATTTGAAAATGTGTTTTTTTCAAATTTGAATTTAAAAAAAAAATACACACAAATTTTTCAAGCAACAAATTTTCTTAATAAACGTGAAATTGTTNCTAAACCATGCAAGCAAGCATGGAAGAGCTTAAATTAAAACCGCTCGAAGCAAGGTCTTTAATGGAAAACTATTTCGCATGAAAAAATTTAATTTCAAAATTGTTAGAGTAAGCTCACATATAAAATGTGGGAAAAAATGTAAAATCATACTTTTATAAGTGTCGAATAATGTTAAGGATAAAAAATTGAAATATAAAAATAAACGCACAAAAGCATAAAACTTGGGCAATTAAAGCAAGAAAATTGCTAAAACAATTATAAACAATTTGTTTTATTTTATTGACAAAATATATGTGATGTAAGTAATGTAAGTAAAACAAAACTCTAATCGAAATAAAAGCCTAGGGCATCAGTGCTGATAAGATACATGCATCACTAAGGGTTAATTCGTTTGATTATACTTTTTGACATTATAGTACCTTAAAAGAGAGCCGCACTGAGTTGTCAATCACACCTTGTTTAATACACCTTGGTTGTATCCAAGACATATTCAACAAGGTAGAAGTGACAATTGAGTCGAGCTCTCTCATACCTGACTGTAATGTCAAAAAATGTAAACAAAGAAATTAACCCTTTGCTATGCAATTACCATATTTGATAGAACTCAACATCTTTGAAATGAAAGTTTTTGTAAATATGAAAATATTTAAAATCTCATTAGAATCAGTTTCATTTTATTTATTGAATTTTCGGTTTAATGTAAATGTGGAAATGCATACTTACACAAAATTACACACTAAATGAAACACACTCATTCATAAAACCGTTTTGACAATTTTCTTTCTTTTACTATCCCAATGTTTCTGAGCATTTATTTTTGTATTCAAATACTTAATTCTAAAGTATATTAGACATTAAAAAAGTTTTATTCTTGTAAATTTACATCAGAACTTAACTATAATAATTTAGCTATTAAGTTTTTGCAATAAGAAATTTCCTTTCCATTAAATTTATTAAAAATTACTTTCAGTTTCTTTATGTCAACAAGGAATACTGGTATAGGTTTTATCATACCATTATTTGAAACTTGGCCTATCCATGTATATATATGAAAGGGAGATTTTCTTTTCATATTCGGTATGATAAATCCTGCACCTGGGACCAAACGCTGTGATAGGCAACAAATAAAGTCACGACCACACGTGAAGAGTCTCCTAATGAAACATCGCAGCAATTTGCCCACCGTTGTCGCTTCACTTTACAATTTGAAGGTTTAAAATAACGCACAAGTTTGTTGTCCAGGCTCTTGCCAAACACAACGCACCGCTCGCAATTCCTTTTCATTTTATTATGTATTTAAAATCAGTCGCGCAGATCACAATTAATAATTTAAATTAAAACGTTAAAAGTTTGAATAGTATAAGGTTAAGAGTTGACATTTCAGTCGCAGTTCAAAAGAGAGAAATGTGGAAATCACTTCCACCTTGTTATGCCTTGGTTGTATCGAAACAAAAAGCTTTCACTTTATCAGTAGTCATTTAACGTCTTGCATCAGCATTGGCTTCTCCTGTTCCTCCATCTAGTTTTGGCGCGCCTAACAGTTATCCTGTGCCTAAACCTGTGATAATAATCGGACACCTTTGATCTTTACCTTCGCCGTTGATGTTTAGCAGTAATTTCCCATCCCAGTGCAGCACTAAGAGTTTGGCGCATTTTAAATTTTCCTTCAATTATATAACCATCTTCTTTTGATATTCTGCCCTTTTTCGCAGAAGTTTACTGATACTAAGATTATATTCTTGACATTGAGGTTTGACCTACGCAGAACAGTTCTTATGAGAAACATTGCGAGTGGGTTACTGATGCCGATTCGATTACAAGCTGCAGCAACTGCCTGATCGACGATTTTCTTTCTTTTTTGAGCTGGCTGATCTAGTTCATCTTCAACATTCGATATAACAGTTCCAATATCGCTGTAGGGTTGACTTAATGTTGATTCAATCTCTACATTTTCTTCTTTTTTCCAGCTTCATGCACATTTTCATCCAGTGCAGTTTTTTCACGCGTCTTGGTTGAATTATATCCTTGTTTTTCCTTAGAATATAAACTTATAGAAATGAAACCACTACGATTTTGTTTTCGCTGCGATAGAAAAAGACGCCGAACTACTGTCAGTTTGTCGATTTCTTTTTTCGTAAAATATCGAATGGATTATCCAAATTTTTCTTAAAACATTCTTCTTTCTTCTGTTGGGTAGGTGATCCTTTTCAACCATTACTTTTTTGTAAATTCCTCCATAGTAAATGGAGCGGTTCCAATTTAAAGATAGCGAGCTTCATTGGGTTGGTTGGAATACTGGCATGATTCGATTTGCTTTTGATTTCTAGAACTGTGTCAGAAGCACTTTCTCTTAAAGTTAGGTTATTGACATTGTGTTTGTGAAAAAATAACTGGAGAGCTTGCCGATTAATAGGCAATTTTTTCCCCTCAAGCTAAGCTTTCGGTGGTCCAATTAAAAAAAATAATTAAGCTCGAGTTGTCATATCGCAAATACAAATATTGGATTCAGCCGATTTGTACACAAGGGATATCGAGCCCTAACCGCCAAAATAAAGTAAGCGACATTTATTTCAAATTTTTTTTTTTTTAAGCAGAAATATTCCTAGAGCATCTAGATGCATTACTGCATCAAAAAGAAAATTTTGAAAAAA
>NW_016169448.1:0-17399 GCF_001687245.7 Rhagoletis zephyria
GACAAATTTCTATTCTACTGCCAGTCGACACTCGCAATAGGGCCCATAGTTTTCAATTTAACATAATGAAATGACGTTTCCCGTCGAAAAAATTTAATATTGAGAAATTGAGAAAATTCACGGTTTGACAGTTACTTTTCTCCTCACATTCGGCTTTGTTTACTTTTACTTGAGAAATCTCATCGTCGCCGGAAATGCGAAATCTTGTATACTATCATTTTTGTTATTAGGATTAGGGACACGAATTTCGATATTTTTGCCATTCGATACCGATACTTTTTACTCGTAAGTTTTCGAACAATAGTTTTTGGAATCGAGTACCAGAACCCTTGTATCGTATCGAATCCTAAATGTACATGAGAGNCTTTTCTCCTCACATTCGGCTTTGTTTACTTTTACTTGAGAAATCTCATCGTCGCCGGAAATGCGAAATCTTGTATACTATCATTTTTGTTATTAGGATTAGGGACACGAATTTCGATATTTTTGCCATTCGATACCGATACTTTTTACTCGTAAGTTTTCGAACAATAGTTTTTGGAATCGAGTACCAGAACCCTTGTATCGTATCGAATCCTAAATGTACATGAGAGAGTTAATGTGAATAATGATACATTTGTATGACAAATTATTAGAAAATAAAATGAAAACGTCGAAATTTAAATTTCTGGGAGTTGGGTAAGACAATTTGTATAAAACTTTTTCTAGTAATATTTGAAATATTTAGTGTTAATTTTCCAAATTCCAAAATGTAAAAATTTGTCCTTATTAAAATTTCTATAGAAAGTTTTGTTGTTAATATTGTTTTTAAACATTCCATTTCTTGCAAATCTATGTCGTACTGTAACCTTCCTTACTTTGGAATTTATATGTAAAGCAATATGGATATATTTTGAGCTTTTAAGAGCAGAAATGTGAACTATCTTAGACGAAAGTGCAGCATTATTTAACCCTTTAATGCAGAGTCTGTCATATACATATGAAACGCTTTTTAACCCTTTCAAGGCAGAGGCAAAATGGTTCTCAATATGTTTTAAACTTACTTTTTATTTATTTTTATTTTTAATATTTTTATTTTTTTATTTTATTTTTATTTATTTATTTATTTTTTTTATTATTATTTTACTATGGAAAAATTTTCTACGATTAATATCTACGTCAACATGAGAAAAAGCACGTTCAAAAGCATACTGAGAACCTTTTTCCTCTGCCTTTAAAGAGTTAAAAAGCGTTTTATATATGACAGACTCTGCATTAAAGGGTTAAATGCTGCATTCCATTATCTCTTTTCTAAGCGAAGATCTACGATTTTGAAAAAAACTCGCATCGCCTGTGGGCGTTCTTTCATATATGTATGTATGTGCCATTTCTACCGTTATATATTTTTTGTCTACTCGATTATTCCATGGGGAATTCATGCTTTATTTAAATTTAAAAAATGAAATTACTACACGATTTTAATTAATTAGTGTGTAGTCCAGTTTGGTTTTGTAGAAGTTTCGTTAGTATACACTTCGTTTTTACACATTGAATATATCTGCATATTTATATATTCACGCGTATCTATTTACATTTATTTATGTACAAGTCTACAAAATCTTATTACTTATATAGCGACTTTTAATCTTCGTTGCTTAACAAAGATTTTTTCAATTACTTCTTGTGTTGTAATCGGCACATCATTATGTACCGCTAACATCGTTAAACCATTCAGCAGCTGCTTGNTACTGCACAATAAATGACCATAAGTGACATATAAGTGACCATAAATTCAATGTGCAGGAATGGTATTTTCAAGAATAGTAGTCGAGGGTTCTTGCTTTAATCTAAGACTAAGTGGAAGGTTCTATGNCTCTGCATTAAAGGGTTAAATGCTGCATTCCATTATCTCTTTTCTAAGCGAAGATCTACGATTTTGAAAAAAACTCGCATCGCCTGTGGGCGTTCTTTCATATATGTATGTATGTGCCATTTCTACCGTTATATATTTTTTGTCTACTCGATTATTCCATGGGGAATTCATGCTTTATTTAAATTTAAAAAATGAAATTACTACACGATTTTAATTAATTAGTGTGTAGTCCAGTTTGGTTTTGTAGAAGTTTCGTTAGTATACACTTCGTTTTTACACATTGAATATATCTGCATATTTATATATTCACGCGTATCTATTTACATTTATTTATGTACAAGTCTACAAAATCTTATTACTTATATAGCGACTTTTAATCTTCGTTGCTTAACAAAGATTTTTTCAATTACTTCTTGTGTTGTAATCGGCACATCATTATGTACCGCTAACATCGTTAAACCATTCAGCAGCTGCTTGATTGTATAAAAAGAAGGGACAAATAAGATAGCATATTCAACAATTGAGTAGTCCACTTGCAAAGTGCGCTATGTAAATTTTTTTTAGATTTTTAGTTTTTGGTGGGTTTCATGTCCACTAACAGCAGAGTGAAAAATATTTCTATATTCTGAAAAAAATAGCATGAAATGTTAACTACTCTTGCAAAAGTCGCTATAATACTTATTTATACACTTTCAAATGTCTCCTCTTCGTACGAACTTAGAAAACTGCAAGAAAACGTGGTAGTTTCGGTGCCTAGTGGAAGAGTTCGCAAAAAAGAAGCAAACCAATCTTCCTAGAGGAGAGAACGCGAAAAGCTAAAAAAGCTAGCTATGTTAAAGTTACTGTTTCAAAACTTGCAATATTAAATTTTTAAATATAAAATTTGCAAATCTACCATACTGCAATTTTATGTTTTTAATGGTATTACGCTCTTATTTATTCAAATTTTCAGGTAATAAAAAAAGATACAGTTCGGATGTTGTCGTAGACGTTTTTTTTNATGGGGAATTCATGCTTTATTTAAATTTAAAAAATGAAATTACTACACGATTTTAATTAATTAGTGTGTAGTCCAGTTTGGTTTTGTAGAAGTTTCGTTAGTATACACTTCGTTTTTACACATTGAATATATCTGCATATTTATATATTCACGCGTATCTATTTACATTTATTTATGTACAAGTCTACAAAATCTTATTACTTATATAGCGACTTTTAATCTTCGTTGCTTAACAAAGATTTTTTCAATTACTTCTTGTGTTGTAATCGGCACATCATTATGTACCGCTAACATCGTTAAACCATTCAGCAGCTGCTTGATTGTATAAAAAGAAGGGACAAATAAGATAGCATATTCAACAATTGAGTAGTCCACTTGCAAAGTGCGCTATGTAAATTTTTTTTAGATTTTTAGTTTTTGGTGGGTTTCATGTCCACTAACAGCAGAGTGAAAAATATTTCTATATTCTGAAAAAAATAGCATGAAATGTTAACTACTCTTGCAAAAGTCGCTATAATACTTATTTATACACTTTCAAATGTCTCCTCTTCGTACGAACTTAGAAAACTGCAAGAAAACGTGGTAGTTTCGGTGCCTAGTGGAAGAGTTCGCAAAAAAGAAGCAAACCAATCTTCCTAGAGGAGAGAACGCGAAAAGCTAAAAAAGCTAGCTATGTTAAAGTTACTGTTTCAAAACTTGCAATATTAAATTTTTAAATATAAAATTTGCAAATCTACCATACTGCAATTTTATGTTTTTAATGGTATTACGCTCTTATTTATTCAAATTTTCAGGTAATAAAAAAAGATACAGTTCGGATGTTGTCGTAGACGTTTTTTTTTTGCCAAAATCAGTTTTTGCTGTTCAATAAACGACTATAAGTGATCTTAGGGTCAAGACGAAGAGATGGTATTTTTAGGGATTGTAGTCGAAAGTTCAAGCCTTAATTTAAGCTTAAGTGGAAGGTTCTATCACCTTTTGTTTAATTGCGGCAGGGACTCAAACTTCGCCAAAAGTCAAATTTTACTGCACAATAAATGACCATAAGTGACATATAAGTGACCATAAATTCAATGTGCAGGAATGGTATTTTCAAGAATAGTAGTCGAGGGTTCTTGCTTTAATCTAAGACTAAGTGGAAGGTTCTATGCCCTTTTTACTCTTTGCTAGAGCTTCTCAAATATTGCAAAAGCCCG
Source organism: Rhagoletis zephyria (assembly GCF_001687245.7). Classification (NCBI taxonomy): domain Eukaryota; kingdom Metazoa; phylum Arthropoda; class Insecta; order Diptera; family Tephritidae; genus Rhagoletis; species Rhagoletis zephyria. The sequence goes on from NW_016169448.1 coordinate 4,049, forward strand.
ATTTTTTGACACTTTGACCTCGATTTTCTCAAAACCTATACGTGTAGGAGATCCTTTGTACTTACGGATTCGTAATCAGCACAAAAAAGTCTATCAAAAATAGCTTTAACATTTTTCGCACCAACATTTTTTTTCATTTTTGTTGGCCTGTGTTATTACCTGCTCTTGACATTATTTTATGTTACTTACTGGAATTCGGATGGGTTTACGTGAAATAAAATATACATGAGTTGTTTGAAGAAAAATTTATTCATTTATTGATAAAATATGCTCAAATTGGCGACCTTCTACTCTAATACAAGCTCGGCACCTTTTAAGAAAATACGCTTTTAGAGATCTTAAACCAATTGGGCTATCTCAGCACCAGCTCCATTTATTTGTTCCCGCAAATGCTCTTCGTTTCGAATTGTTTTTGAATAAATTTTGTCCTTAAGACAGCCCGAGAAGCACAAATCTAATGGATTCAGGTCTGGCGATCGAGCGGTCCACGCGAGGATAACTTTCGTCTAAATGAGCTCTACTTCACGCCCGGAGTGACCAGGGCACCCGTCATACCCTTCCAGGTATGCGACCTTAAAAAAGTGAAAAATGATAGTTAACAAGCAAGCAAACCATAAAGGTGTAAAAATCACTTACCTGCATATATTTCTCTATGGGTCCGGGCGAATACTTCACGAACCGGGTGCCGACGATGGGGGTATCGCTCTGCATCACAGTATATACAGTAATAAACCTTTTTGAGTACTCCTCGGGTGTAAAATCTGATCAGGGTTGATAATGAGAAGGACCACGAATTTTGCCGATTCAGAGTTGCATACAAATTTACTGTGGTATGAAAGGGAGCAACAACCGTACTATGGCAGAGTGGCACTGGTAATTTTGTAAACAAACAATTTTCTTATAATTATAAGAGATAATTGCTATTTATTTTGCAATATTCCGATATGCAGTGTGTATCCAGTGGCAGTGGCATGTGGGCCTCTTTAAAATCTACTCATCATATTGGAGCAGCTCCGGGTAATGGACCATTGAATTCGCTGGCTGAACTTATGACCACCTTAACCGTCGGAGTCTCCAAGCAAATGCGTGTCCTGAGTTTATACGGTAGCCATTCATAGCAATTACTATTGTATGTGTGTATAATTCATATTTGTGGCATTCTATATTTTGATATTGAGTACTTTTGAGGAGCTCCGGGTAATGGTCGCTTAAACTAGGGTGTGCTTAATGAGCTCTCTGGGCGGATGCGCTGGCAGGCTTTGGAGTCTCTATAACTATACAAACCCTTTTTTTTTGCTTCGGAATAAAGACTTAAATATATTCGGAAATTTAGAATTTTCCTTGATAAATTCACAAAATTCACGTTTTTCATAAAAATATAATCTTACAATGGATATTTTATTGATTTTAAACTTAGTTTACTTACTTACTTTACCTTAATACTTTATGAAAACTCCATCCACAATAGAAAGCTCCATGCTCCTAACAAGTACGATACTTACTTCCACAACAATTCTGAAAATACAACATGTAAACAAGGAATAGCTGTCTTCATAAAAAAATCACTTTATCACAAGCAAGTTTTTATTAATTCCCAGTTATCTTCTATAGCAATTGAAATAGATGTTGGATTCAAAATCCCAGTAATAAACTGCTATATTCCCCCCCACCAAGCCTTTAGCGTCAACGACCTTTCGAACATATTTAGCAGAGTTAATACCCCAAGAAGAAGAAGAAGAAGAAGAAGAGTACCCCAATTATCATTGTGGGTGAGTTTAATGCATGGAGTTAGCTCTGGGGCTCCACTTCTACGAACAAACGAGGAGAAATAATCGAAGACTTAATATTAGCGCATGACCTTATCGTCCTTAACGATGGCCAACCTACCCACTTCTCTACATACGGTACATTCACTCATCNCCTAAACTCTCCTCCTTTACATTTAACGACCTACACAATAGCGATCATTTCCCCATCATCACATCCCTTTCGATTCCCAAGTTTTATAGCGTAAAACCTAGGTCAAAGTTTCTAACAGAAAAGGCAGATTGGCCAAAGTTCGGCACTATCTGTAGTTCATTGGGTGATAGCAAACCAGCATGCCAAAACATAAATGCCGAAACATCCACTATAAAAACAATTATCCGCACCGCTGCGCATTTCTCTATCCCGCAAACGAACACAAAAATGTTCTCAGCCATATTGCCTTATTGGTCGAATATTCTCACAATCCTCAGGAATAACATAAAACGCTTATGGACAAAGTTTAAGCACAATAGGTCTAATACTAATCTAGTATACTATAAAAAGGCCAACGCAGCATTTAGAAAGAAATTGAAGTCAGCCAAAAGACAGTCATTAGAAAAGATAACGGCGAGTATTAACCCATGCTCGAATGCCAAAAAAATATGGTCGGAGATAAAAATTTTAACGGGATGTCCTCAGATCAGGGACCTATTTATTCTCCACAGGATATCGCAGAAAAATTCGCGCAGACTTGGTCCTCTTATTCTCATAGCACAAATTTTCCCTCCAAGTTCAATACACTTAAAAATGTAGTCCTCGCTGAAAACTACAGTAACCCATTCCCTTCCCCAAAAGCCCAACTCATAGAAACTCCTATTATATTAAATGAATTCGATTCCATCATTTCGAGACTTATGGGCAAAACCCCTGGTGCCGACAAAATATCCTACCCTATCCTGACAAATATCCCTTTCCCCCTTAAAAGCAGACTTGTAAACCTTTATAACCAAATTTTAAACACCGGGTCATACCCTCAACAATGGAAAGTTACCAAAATTATACCCATCCCCAAACCTAATAAGCCCACCTCCTATGTACAGAGTTATAGACCAATATCCCTCCTTCCCTGTATGTCAAAAATCTTAGAGAAAATAATTAGCTCCCAGTAAAAACCCTATATGTTAACTAATGCGTTATATACGCCTAGTACTACAAAAAGTTTGTGTGAGAAATTCAAAAACTTTCCATCATTTTACATAGGCCTCCTGGAGTAATCTAACGCATAATCGTTTCAAGTGTGAGTAGTTTTCTCTTTCTTTCACATGGAATTCGCTATTATATTATACTATATGTAGTTGTCTCTTTTCAAATATTATTATGCGATTAATAACGTGTTATATAACGTAAAGAATGGCATATGGATATCGCTAATGTGCAAATGTGTTGGTTTTTATTGACAATTTTGTAAGTGTATTGGAGAATGCGTTAGGTCGTTCTTGCTGGGGTTAAGCTTATTCTCTAGACTAAACATTATAAAATTTTTATCCTCCAAACGTTGTTTGTGCCATACGAATTCACTTGTAAATATTACAAAGGCCTTGTTGTTATCAAAAATCGATTATGGACTGCCGATATATGGACATTGCGCCAGGACTCATATTAAGCTACTCCATGCTCCATACCACATCGCAGCTAAAAGAAGGTTTCGTGCGTTCCCAAAATCGCTAACAAAAGTGACACTCGCAGAAGCCGGATTACCTGATATTTCCTCTAGAGCTACACGTAATACAATGATGCTAATTCCAAAGTTGTTTCACGCCAGAAACGAGTTATTGTTTGCACAAGTTAAGACAGCCATTGAAAAACCAATCGCAACTAACAAACCTTCCACCATAATGCGCTGTTTAAAACTAGCTAAAGAGCTCCATATCATAGCGACTCCATCATTGGTTGAAACAGCAATAGCTCCGACTTGTTCCTCGCTCATAACATCGCTTATCAAAGAAACACAAAGAAAATCCAAACACTTTACCAGCAACAGTGAATATAAACAACTATACAATGAAGCCCTAGAGCCCTTCAAACATGATTGGGAGATTGTTTATACGGACGGATCTAAATCCAGCACCAGCACTACGTTTGCTGTGACAAATAAGTTTGGTGCCACCATTGCTGTATACTCCTTGCCATCGTACTGCTCGGTATTTACAGCCGAACCCGCTGCTCTACTTGAAGCAGTACTTTTTGCCTCTCATAATGGAAGGAAAACTGTTATTTGTAGCGACAGTAAATCCTCCATCGAAGCTGTTTTCAACCAATCAAACGACACACCAATGATCATGAAAATTCGCAACATCCTACTTCAGTACACCAATCAAATCAAAATAATGTGGGTGCCTGCCCACATAGGTATACACGGTAATGAAATGGCGGACAAAAGAGCAAAAGAAGCCGGTAGAGAGCCTCTGCATATGGCTGACTATTTTACCGAAAAAGATATACGGACACTGGTAAATAGATATCTAAGAGACACATTTTCAAGCGAATGGAACAGTTTTAACCATTACTATAAAGGCCATAACCCCACTGGCGAGAAACCTACTTACCATACAAGCTCCTCTTCTAGGAAAATATCGATATTCGTGCGTCTCAGGATTGGGCACACTCGAAACCCACGTTCACCGTCCAAATTGCTTGCACTGTGGATCTTCTGATTTCAACGTTATTCACCTCCTCGACCACTGCCCAAATCTACAACAAATTAGAACTTCGATATTTGATAACAACAAACCATCTGATTATCTTGCACAAACAGTAGACCGTCATATTGAACAAATTGCAAAATTTGTGACACTAGCTAAAATTAATGTATAACCATCCAAACATTAAAAAGAAAATCACAAATATTATGTAGATTTAAGACCCTGCACTTAATATGTGCTTCAGTTACAATATTCATTTGTAAATACTGTTAGTTCTCTGAATTATTATCATTAATATTCCCTTTTTAACTTTAATCCCCATCTTTATTCACAATTAATATAAATGAATTTTCCTTTTTTTACTTAAGCCGAAGGCCCTGGTAGCCAGTGCTTTAGTTTGTAAGTGGAATAATTATTTATAATTGTTTCTCTTTTAAATAAATAAATAAAAAAATATTCGGAAATTTAGAATTTTCCTTGATAAATTCACAAAATTCACGTTTTTCATAAAAATATAATCTTACAAAGGATATTTTATTGATTTTAAACTTACTTTACTTACTTACTTTACTACTTTATGAAAACTCCATTCAGGGCTATAATTACGATTTGATTTTCCAGTTTAAAGAAAGACAAGCAATAATTATGTACTTTACTATTGATATTACTATCAATTTAGCATTGATATTATATTTAAACTACATTTTGTTCATAAATAACACAATTATATATATCTTATCCTCGAAAAGAACTTTTTCTAATCATGAGGCGAAATTCCCCACAGTAAGTGTTGCCGTGCGCGCTAAACGAAAACGTTGCACCCAACCCAAAAGTACTCCTCGGGGACCAATTGACGAAAAACTGCGAAAAGGTTTATTACTGTATATACCGTGCTCTGCATAGAGTCTTTGAGCAGCTCTGGCATTACAGCAAGCTTCACCGTAAATAAGGTGATATCCGCATATTCATACGACGTATACTGCGTGTTCTCTGTCATAGTATTATTAACACAATGTTCGAAGGGTCCAATTTCACAAAATCCACTTTCACTAATTCCGGTAAGTACCTTCCCAGCAAAAAACACGATTACCACAGGAACGAAAGTAGAAACGAGCTAGGCGATGGGAATCGCTTACCCTTTCGCTTCAAGAAGGCCTTATTTTAACATGGGCATGTCATTGAAGGTAAGCCCTTACCCGCAGCATTACCTTCAAACGAAGGGAGAACGCATGGATAAACAGAATCCAGAGAAGCGAACAAAGAATGCCTTACAGAGAAACTAATGTAGAATGCCTAGATAAGTACATACTTATTTATATTAAATTGAAATCAGAAAATGTCTTAAAAGATTAAAATTAATTAAAATTTTTATAAATCAGCTTTTATACATACATATGTATTTATTTAGGTATTTAGATTTTCTTAAAAATCGGTATGTACATACATGCATATTTAACTAAGCTTAAAATTGTACTTCCTCACTCTTGTACTTCACTTCATTGACTGACTTCAACTTCGCTGCAAATTGAACAAAGCAAAACATGATTTTTATGCGAGACAAATTTCCACAGAAAGTAACGGTAGAAAAAGAATTTTTGGATATTCATTCCATTTTTCAGCTGACTACGATGCAGCATTCTACTTTGCATTCCCCGAAATGAAGCAAAGAAGCGAAACAAATAAAATATTGTAGGACATTCTACTTTGCATTCCCTGAAATGAAGCAAAGAAGCGAAACAAATAAAATGTTGGAGGACATTCTAATTTGCATTCCCTGAAATGCAGTAAAGAAGCGAAACAAATAAAATATTGTAGGACATTATACTTTGCTTTCCCGGAAATGAAGCAAAGAAACGAATTAAAAAGGAAATATTATAGGACATTCTACTTTGCATTCCCCGAAATGAAACAAAGAAGCGAAATAAATAAAATATTGTAGGACATTCTACTTTGCAATACTAGCAGTGCATAAAAGAAGCGAAAAAATTCGAAGGCATTATAACGCTATGCCTTCTAGAACACGTTACCACTAAAAGCGATTACCCATTTTTTGCTGGGTTTGTACTAAAAACAACATTACAACAAGATCTCATTTTTAAAATAAAAGATTTGTTAAATCCATTTCATCAATTTTATTTTTTTAAAATGACGATTTTAGCGATTTTTTTCAGAAATTGTTCTTTTTTTAAAACAATGTGGACACCCTGATTCCAAGCATGAAGAAGAAGGCATGTACGATCCAATTGTGGAATGCATGTGCTCTCTTTTCCTCATTTTATTGAGTACGGTAACGATTTCTGGGCTATTTCGGGCATCGGCGGGATTCCGCGTTGCATTAGGGAATAAACCTATTTTGTTGGTAAACACATACTCGCTCGCTTATGATTGCCATTATGCCATGATTTTGCCGTAAAGCTGCTTACGAAACCAGAGAACTTAGATAGAGTCTAATATAACTAAAAGCACGTCTGTACATAGAACAAAATTAGATTAATGCAAGGTTGTATTTTGGATTACGTGTTGCTTCAACAAACAATGTACATATGTATGTAATTAAGTGGAAAAAAATAAAATAAAAAATCGACATTACGGGAGGAAAAATCGTGAAGACGTCATTGAGCTAAAAAAAACACGTCAAAAATAACGACGAAATCGTCAATTTGCCAACGCTGACTGCAGTTATGGTCCAAAATTCATGTAGGGGTTTAGGCAGTTTAATGGAACTCGTTTAGTTCATTTTGTTCGTTCATGGTATACGAGAAGGTTTGGGACGCTTTTTTTAATAGACATTTTCGCTTTAATATTTTGTAAAGGGGAAGCCATATAAGGTGATAGCGGTATTACAAAAGCAAAAAATATATTTAGATCACTTTTGTTTTTGGAACACAAATTTCAAATTTCATCAAATGTTTACCAAATCAGATGTTGTAGTAACACCACCGTATATGCTTACTTGTCAATAGCTCCTTCATCTGATGGAAGGTAATAACGAACCCAATACTTGAATAAGGCAATTTGATCATCAGTCAAAATAATTTGTCAGACAAAAAGTGATGCGTGCAAAGGATTTGGAAGTAATGCAGTAAACCCTATGCCAGCCACGTAATCATCATAATTCTCGTTAAGTCGAACGGAAATTACCAACACGCGATATTTAATTTTTCGCTCATGTCGTTTTGACATGTGCACATGCATGTACATAGGTACATAGGTATACTTTTATATGCGTAGTACACTTACATACATACATATGTATGTAGGAACGGCCGCAGTTTGAGGTGAGTGCATGTTTCATTTTTGTGCCTTCCACTTTTCCAATTTTTCTGTTGCGTGTTTTAGAACATTCAACCTATTTGCCTGCGAGTCATTTTAGTCCAGTCGAATCGTAGTGAAAACGGGCCTCAGTTTGCAATACCATGCACGAATTTAGTTTTGAATAGAATTGAATACGGGGTTATAAAAAGAAGTTAAATCTAAATTTGCAGTGCTGTGCGAATGTTTTTTTGCAAATTTTGCAAAGTTATGCAAAAAAACGTTTTTCTTCACATTTTTGCAAATATCTCTGCAGCTATTTGTCGCCCGCATAAGACCAATATATCATTCTGTTCGTAACAAAATTCGCTGTGTTTTTTGTACGAACAATTTTTCTGGTTACCAAATAGATAAATAAAATAATGTAAAAAAAAATATTTTTTAAAAACAATCTTTTATTTAACGTGTACAATCAAAGGAATAAAATAAAGTAGTGTAACAAAAAATTTTTTAGCAAGAAAATTTTGCCAAAACTGCACTAAAATGAACAAAAAACCGCAGCTTTCTAGCTGCATTAGTTTTTTCACAATTTCACTTCCAAGTTAGGTACTTTCACAAAAAAATCAAATCTGACAAACTATTCTGAAATTAATTGAATTCGCTTGAAACTCGTTACTCGGTGGTTTTCGGGGTCGCTGATTACGAATCCGTTGTTAGTTTTTCACAATTCGGTGTCAACGACATTTTTGAGTTTCACATTCATTTCGAATTTTGGAAAACTAACATCGGATTCGTAATCAGGAACCCCGAAAATCCCCGAGTAACGAGCTTCAATCCATTAAAACGTTCAGAAGCATCAAAATCAACTTGATAAACTTCAAAGTCGTTTTTCTCGAAATCTTTTTTTCTGAGCGTAGGTCCCTCTTAACTTTACGTGTCACATATGAAACATCCATACATGAGCAAACATCCCATACGGAGTTATACCGCGCGGTACCATACCGCCGCTGCTTGCGCAAACCTTTATAATGAAAACAGCTCTTAAAAACATTTTATTTTGTTGCTTTAAATAGAAAAGTTCTTTATACGTAAAGTATATCTTAAACTGAAGCATTTTCGTCTAAGCTAAGGGTCCGTTGTTGATTTTGAAATTTTAGCAAAAGTCATTATAAACCATTTATGAGAGTGAAAACGAAAAACGTGGAGCGCATGCAATACAAAGCATTAGATTTAATTGACAATAGTCAAACTACTGTCAATTACATTACATGCGCCCCACGCTTTTCATTTTCAATCTCATAAATGGTTTATAATGACTTCTGCTAAAATTACAAAATCAAAAGTTATCTATACAAATTCCATGGGAATAAAAAATATTATTTGCTAATTTTTAGTCCATTTATAAAAGCGTTGTATATTAAAAGGTTTTATTTTATTTTATTTATTTTCTACTTTTTAGTCTTGCCTGTAGAAAATTTTGCAATAGATATTAAAATAATTCAACTTGCTGTGTAAGAGAACAGAAGACTATGCAAGCAACATGTTTGCTCATGTTTTGTAATAGCATACATATGTATGTACATACATACATATAGCAGCAGCTAATTTCATTTAAAGAAATGGCGTGTCGTCCATTTTCGCTGTAGCGTATGTAAAGAGTGCATACATTTAGGCGCCATATTTAACTTCTTCTGGCAGGGCGACATCTAGAGTCTTCTAATTATATCTCCTTGATATGATGCCTACAACGAGGTTAATATCTAGACTAGGTTGATATCTATAATTTGCCATAAATAGCTTTGCTACATTTATAGTATAAATGGTGGTCTGGACATACAACATTGCAAGTTGAGAAAAGCGTTGTAAAAAGCTGTTAAGTGAAGATTACACGATTTGTACATTTGTACGGATTTGTACATTTTGACAGTGAAAGAGTGGTGTTGTTTAGAAATTTGAGTTCAGCTCAATAAAAGAACTTCCGAACAACACCACTCTGTACCTGACAAAATGTAGAAATCGAGTGATCCCTGCTTAAGATGAAGACAAACGTAGAGAGCAACGAAAACGTTAAAATTTAAAGCTAACGTAAGTGCATACCATACATACATATCGCCGATGTTTTTGCAAAACTGTCCATCGATCAGTTGTGAAACCGCCTAAATAGCCATTGTGATAAAAACTAGGCTTGGTTGCCCTGAACTCCAGGCATCGAGATTTATGCATAAGAGTCGTAAAATCGTTACTAAAACAACAGATTTGTAAAATAATAGCTAGAGAGAATACCGCCTATCAAGGCAATGCCTTCAAAGAAAGCCCGTTTTTTCGCTCTAATAAAAAATTTTTGTGCCTAAAATAGGCGGTTTTGCAATTGGTCGATGGGCGGTTTTGCAAAAACATCGCCGATTTGTATATTCGTACATATGTACTCTCTTAAAACGAATGGACGGGAAATTAATTTTTGTAACGTTGCTAGAGCACTTTTCAGATTTATATCTTTAACACAAAATTATTTGATAAGCAAATTTTTGCGTAGAACGCTGAAACTGAATGGCAAATGCACTGCTGGGAGTTTCACGCTGTCAAACGCCAACAATTGACTAAGGGCCATTCAATATCCGATTAACACAAACCGGAGGTAAAATGTCCATATTGACGCCTAGTAACTTTGACGAACACTTTACTTATTTTATTTTATTCATTTTAGTGCAGTTTTAAAAATCGTTTGCTAAAAAAGCTTTTGTTGCACTATTTTATTTTATTCCTTTGATTGTATATGTTAAATAAAAGCTTGTTTTTAAAAATTATTATGTTTTTTACATTATACATTTTATTTTTATTTATATAATGAAAACAACTATTATAACGATTTTATTTTGTTGCTTTAAAAAGAAAAGTTCTTTAAATGTAAAGTCTATCCTAAACTACAGCATTTTCATCTAAGTTAAGGGCCCGTTGCTCAATGTATGGCTATCACCAGTACATCATTACCGAAGATATCGACATCATACATGTAACTTGTGATCGATAAAGCAGTTGTTGTATTTAACCAGAGCTTCCGATTTGTGTTAATCAGACATTGAACACCGGGCCCTAAGGGCCAATTTAAAATGAATATTTAAACGGCACTTAAGTTTAATTGTGGAATGCTGTTTAAATTGCATTTAGCTTTCCTTGGGTTTCAGATTAACTTTATTTAAATATGCCCATCAATTGGCAGCACTGCTGCTTATTCCTTGAAATTGTTGCTGCTGTTGTATTGTTGTTTTTTGCTGTTGTATTTAACCAGAGCTTCCGATTTGTGTTAATCAGACATTGAACAACGGGCCCTAAGGGCCAATTTAAAATGAACATTTAAACGGCACTTAAGTTTAAGTTTAATTGTGGAATGCTGTTTAAATTCCATTTAGCTTTGCNGTGTTAATCAGACATTGAACAACGGGCCCTAAGGGCCAATTTAAAATGAACATTTAAACGGCACTTAAGTTTAAGTTTAATTGTGGAATGCTGTTTAAATTCCATTTAGCTTTGCTCCTTGGGTTTCAGATCAACTTTATTTAAATATGCCCATCAATTGGCAGCACTGCTGCGTATTCCTTGAAATTGTTGCGGCATTTGCTTGTCGTTTACATTTTGTGCTGAACAGCTGATTGTTATTTGGTGGGATGATTAAACAACCTACCAATCAGTCTTCGTTGTATGGTACAAACCCAGGGTTGCATATCTCATATTTAAATAGCCAATATTGACCATTTAAGTTCAGATTAAATGTATGATCTGAAAATGAATACTGAAAGTTAATCAACAATATCTACTTAAGTAGGCCATCTGAAATTGGGTCTAAGCCTTTTGACCACTTCGGTATGTTAATTATAGACAATTAGTTTCCGTTTACCGTTACCATCCCTTGGCACGCGACTATGCAGCATTATCCACATCGCCTTAACGTTATTCACAAGAAATTTAGAAGAAACACATCGTACACAGGGCTGCCAACTTGGCTCAAACCGTGCCATTTTTGGCCGTATTTTACTTCAAATGGCACTTAATTTTTCAATTTGGCACTTAATTTTTCAATTTAGCACTTTTGAAAAATAATGAAATTTCAATTAATTTTTGTGAAATCCTTTGCGTGTACTTCTTTTTGTCAACTAAAATTTTCTAATTTCTATAGTGTATACAACTGTTTGTCTTACTTTGTATTGGACTTTTGTTTTAGGAATGTGTTTGTAATTTTAATGCTAAGTGAGAAGAACTAAAAAGAATGATACCTTTTTTGGCACTTTTATTTTTCTATTTGGCACATTTTGGCACTGTTTTATCCTCAATATGGTACTTCATAGCTAAGTATAGTGGGCAACCCTGATCGTACTAACTGAAATTTTTTCGCCTGCGCGATAGTAGAAGTACCTATGTATGTACACTTTTAAGATGCATGCATATGAAGTATGCGTGGCTTTTATTGTATCTCTGTATTTACATAACTCCCTGTGTGAAGAAACCAAATAATGTAATTGTTGAAGTTGATTTCCTTACTAGCGCCTGCAACTATATTATTTACTGCCGCCGGCAGCTGGCAACAATTTTATAGTGGTTTTACGATCTTTGGCAAATTACGCTCTGTTAGCCATAAATTTTACTATGTTTTGACCGGCTTTGTATCAAGACCCCTGGACTATATAGGGAATTCATTTACATTTTAAATTGCATTGTCATCGTGGTTGGAACTATGCTGAAAAGTCTCTACCTTATCGGGAAGTTAGTTTAAAATAGATTGAAAATTTCCGCAGGATGACCAAGATAAATAAAAGCTTGTAAAAACTATTAAGGAGCAAAGTGAAAATTTTCTTTTTTGATGTATGTTTTTTGCAAATTACCTTTAATCTGATGTATAAATATCGATCCAATAAGGCAGCCTCTGGCAATCCACGTGAAACACGTACAAGTCGAGCCTGTAGAAGCTTTTGCTCAATCACCATGATTCCAGAAGGTTAGGCTGATTGTACCTTTAGAAATTTGGAAACCAAATTTTGATTTTTGGTCACAGACATTAATGCTTTAAGCTATTGTTTTAGATTTTGGTGAATATCTCGGTGCTTTCACGCGCACATTTAAGAAAAGAGAGAAATTGTCTTCTGCAAAATTTATATAATTTAATTTAATTTAGCTGTAAATTGATTTGTGACATAATGCGTGAAAAATATCGTCGCTGCGCCAACAAAAACAGTTATGCGTTTTTTAATAACTTTTCAGCAGAGCAAAAACTTTGATTCCTGGTGCCAATAGGTTATATTTTGCAAGTGCCGTATTAAAAAAAAATTATATTAAAAATGCGCCATTGATTTAGGAAAAAAAAAATCAATTTTTTTTACCAATTACCACGTGATCAACATTTGCGCCGCTTTAAAGCATATAGCTGTTTTTATACACGACTTAAGTTTGCTTTTGGCGGTATGGAATCGTATGCAATTTGTACATAATACTGCCGTTAGGCCTAGATGCAATGTATAAAAGTTGAGGAATCGATATAGATATAGATATAGACATAGATATAGATATAGATATAGATATAGATATAGATATAGATATAGATATAGATATAGATATAGATATAGATATAGATATAGATATAGATATAGATATAGATATAGATA
>NW_016169449.1:0-17398 GCF_001687245.7 Rhagoletis zephyria
TATGCAGTTTTGTAGCCCATTAAATTTTAGTACAATAAAGTGCAAGTTTAAAACAACTGAAAAATTGTGTTGATTTTTAATATTTTTTATGCTGACGGTTTTTTGCGCTTTTTTCTTGTGAAAGAAAATGCGCCAAACCGTTTTCAAAGACAATTAAATTAAAGCCAGTTTTGCAATCGCTTAAAACTTGTACCTTATTATACTAAAACTTAAGGGGCTACAAACCTGCCTACTCAGAAAAATTCTAAAAACAATTTTTAAAAAATTTTAAATTTGAAATGTACTCATTTTACTCATCTTCGGTGTAAAAAAAATTCATAACTAAAATTGTTTTATATAAGCTTTTAAAAAAAAATTATTTTTTATTGTAAATATTTAGCAAAACGTGAGAAAAATTTTTACGTTTTCACGGTTTTCGCCATTTTACGACAATTTCTGTTGAAAGTACGTAGCATATTCAAATGTCAAGGTTATCCTTTCAATATGCTACACATTTTCAACAATTCTGTTAATCTAAAAAATTTGTTGCTAATTATTTGCAATAAAAAATTATTTTTTTAAAAAGGCATGTGTATAAAAAATGTTGGAAATTCTCTACAAATTTGTATGAAAGCATTTTTTACGAAAAATGCCAAATGATTTTGAAAATCGCAAAAAACCCAAAAAACTTTAAATCCAAAATAGCGGAATATTCCCGTATGAAATTTACGAACAAGACTGTGAATCCATGATCTACGTGTTAAATAGAAATAAACCATAAGTAGATTTGATCTACATTTGATCTACATATGTTCCCTTAGCACATTTAAAAAAAAAAAGCAACTCGGGCTATCACAGCAAGGCACTCTTGTTGGGACTCAAAACCTGTCCACATTGAAGCCTGCTTTACCACCGAAGCATTTTAATATTCATTTCAGCCTCTTCGAAATTGGCTTCACAGTTTAGTAAGATCTATTAGTTTCCATTAAAAAGGTGTTATAAAATAAACGCTTGCTTATGTATATCTATCGGATATAATTGCATACGTAATTCATCACAAGTCATCGTAAAGGTGATTAAAGAAACACTTAAAACTTGCTTGCTAATAAACACATCATAAATCGCGTCCACACATTAATGTGCATACGTACTCGCTTAAGCCTCTTAGGAATGCATGTTTGTGATAGATCGCGCATGCGTGCATACCAATTGAGTAAATAGCCAACGTATGTAACAATCACAACACGGTACACTAACAATCGGGCTATTCAAAGCGCCATCCCGAGTTGCAAATGAAGAAGCCGCCAGTCGCGCATCATCAAATTCATTAAAATGTCCATTGTGACACATTGATTAACCCACTGGCGCAGTGCTAACATAGTTGACCGACTGACTGAGTTTACAGCATACAACAACAACAACAAAAACAACAAGAGTAACAAAATGTACAAAAAAGAAAAAACACAAGAGAGAGGCAGGACAACTGGCAATCAGCAATGAATACAGCATAAATGCATCATCAACATGCAACAGGCAACTACTTGTTAAATTGCCGACAGGCCGCATAACCATTCCCAGGCATGCACTCTCGCTTTCTTGCTCTCCAAGAAATGCTACCACACGGCCGATTGTGCGTTAACGCTGGCGTATTAAAAAACTTATGCAACTTTTTGCGAAAAACACACAAGTAGCGAAATATGTGTGTGGCAGCAATAAAAATGATGGCAGCGCTTACTTGCAACAATGCGGTTGCTGCTTTGTTATACCACGGATGCTGTTGTTGCTTAGTGTAATAGTATGTAAATATGTATGTATGTAGGCACATTTGTATGTATGTATGTATTTATATAGCATGCCTTTGTCGCTGTGGCATTTGTTGGTGTTTGTTGTGGATTGGCAATAAATTTTCGCAGTTGGCTTATTGCGACCGCCGATCGCATCAATTTGTCGATATGAAACTATATAGTTTGTTAATAACATTTGATTGCCGTCGTTGCTACTGTTGCTAGATATATATTTTTGGTATTTCACTTGAATTTCGTATCTAAAATTTTTTGTTTTCCCTTTTTGGGAGTAGAAATTTACGAGCGCATTTCTTTCTGCCACATTGCGCATCTGCATTGTGTAAATGCGTTAAACGTCTTACATCAGCGTGCAACGGAATCGCTACTTTGTTAAGTCTTATTAAGTTATTTTCAATTTAATTTGCAGAAAAAATAAGTAATTTCTCAAAACAAGGAAATTGTTAACACTAATTAGTTTTACCGCATGCCAAATGCCAGCTTTCGTAAAGCTTAAAATAGTTATCGAAATAATTGAGTTTCGGAATCCACTTTTTTCATTTGGTATTAAAGGTGCAAGCATGCACATACAAACATACATGCCTACTATATTTATCGCAATCTTTTGAATTGTCGTCTTTCACGATACGAAACATTGTAAAAACTGATAATAATGTAAGCTTTGTAAGTTTGATGTTTATGAGGTCCTATTTTTAACACTCAACTTATGATACTATGCAGATTAATCCATATTGTATCTTGGGCTTAAAATCGATAAAAATCGATGTGTATAAATTGTAAGAAACCATCACCACTTTTATATGCTACCAGTAACCTTGTAGAGCGCATATTTTTTTAACAATATTGTACACTGAGAAAAGAGTTTAGTTACGTCAACTAAATGTGTTTTTCTCAACACATGATTTGGATATATGTAGTTACGAAATCCCGTGTTGAAAGAAATATATTATGCGGACTTTTCAGGTATGCAGCTAAAAATCCGTAATAAATCGATATTAATCCACACGTATTGTCTATATTGTTATCGATATTTTTATTTATGGATATTATTTTTAAGAGCATTTTTTGATGCCTTAATCGATTAGCCGATGGCTTTATTTATCGATAAAAATATCGACGTGAAATCACTTATCGATAAAGTCAAATTTTTTGTCGATTTAATATCGATATGTTCCTAAATAAAATTAGAAATATTTGTATTTATCGTTGTTGTTATCGATATATTTGTCTGTATATCGATAAACTAATTTTTGTGTGAAAATTTTTATATATCTTCTGATCTCGTACTACAAACCATCATCACTTGTATAGGCCATTTGTTAACCTTGTAGACATGTAGATCTATGACATGGGAAAGCCAAATGCCAATAATGAACTCTGTGATCTCTTCTAGAGCTATTTCAATAATACATGACCCCAAAGCCACGATAATTTTTCTCTTAGTGCTTAAAACTTAAAATCTGAATAATTAAAAGTGTCTTATTTATCACAGCCATTTTTCCGGAGCTTGACGTTGCGCATGTGGCAAGATTTAGTATCAAGGGGCTAGTAGTTTTCGAGTTCAGGACTGAATGCATGCCATTTTTGAGCATTAGTTAGCCAGTATGGAATATTATGTCAACTCTCTGGAACTCACTATTTGTGCCCTGGAAGTAATTATAATTGTTTCGAGATTGGCTCACTAGAACCACAAGATCGTTCCGTGGCAATAAAAACGTCTTTCATTTACAAACTCCGCTACTTCAGTTTAGATCTTACAATAGCCCAATAGCACCTAAGTTAGCTTAAGTTTGGTCTGCCATTGCTTTTAAGGCGATTTGGTAAACGGAAGGCCACTAGTCATAAAACAACGGCAGATATTTGTATGAGCTTTAGTGAAATTTTCTCAGAAACATGCAAAAATATTTAGATCGCTTGGTTCTATCGCCCAACATCGCAAAATCCCCAGACACTTTATCACCGACGAATGTCCTCAGAACAGAATCACTTTCAGCTCGAAAAATTTTTCTTAGAACTTCAAATGAGCGAAAAAAGAAATCTTTGGTTTAAACAGATTTCCGCTAGTCTTCATTCAGCTTCTGCTAGTGTTTTATTCCCGACCAAGAGGCCGCAGATCTCGCTTCGGAAGCGAAGTTAGCTTCCTTAGCCAATGAAATAGAAATATGACTTGACGTTCTTTGTTTTCATCTTTCACCCAAAACCTTCAGCGAATTTAAATTGGGTAATTATTTGATAAAAGTAACATTTTTAAGCTTAAACGCTCCTCGTTCTGAACTTGTTAGGCTGATAAAATTCGGAAATGGGGATCTTGGAAATATGTGTTTTTATTTGAACTTTAGGGATGATAGATTGTAGCAAAGAGAAGGGAATGCGTGTGACGAGACTTCTTAATTTGGGTTTTAATTGTTTTTCGAAAAACAAATGTATTTAGTTTTGATCAGAAAAAAATGATTGTAAAATCGGCGAGGACGACTAAGGACTTGACTTGGTAACGATGGCTATCAATCAATTAGGGGTTTTTGCCAAGGACTCTCTGAGCTATCCATGAACAGATCACATTTGGACAAGGAAAAAGGCATTGTGTGAATATTTTCGACAAGATCAACAATGAGTCTAGACTCTAGATCTTTTCTTTCCGCCTAAATGTCAGAATATTTTCTGATCTCCAAGAGCCCTCCACTTCACTAAAAGGACTTGATGCCTTTGCTGTTGTTATTATAATAGCATTAAAATTCCCAAAAGAGCCATTCGGGCCCTGTTGGGCACCGCATTTCGCTGGAGTGTCAGCCGTTTCATAGTTTTTGCCGTACCTTTTTGCAACTCTCTACTACCTTTGACACCGTTTTGCAATAATAAAGTGCTCTTAACGCTGCCTGTCTATTTGACATGACGCTGCAAAGACATCTGTGGACACCGACTTCCATTGTGAAGATTTCTGCCTGGAATATGGTTGTATATATGCCATTTTCCTTTTAAATATAGGTCCATAAAACCGACCCCAGTGTTCACATCCTTAAGTCTGGAACCATCAGTGTACGCAGCTTGAGGTCCCTCGCTGAACATGGCGATTCTTGTTTTAGTCGGACGTTGCTTTCTTGACTTTTGGCCACCAGGCCAGTGCCGCATAGGTGGCAATCGGTTTCATCACTGTATTGAATTACCAGTAGTTACTTCGTTTCGGACATATTATCCAAGTCTTATAATGGAGCCTTTGACAACATAAAATGCCTTCATAGCTTTATTGTAGCCGACGCGATATGATAATTCCAGTTCAGTCTCTTATCTAGTATTACGCGTAGGTATTATGCCTCATGTGAGAACTCAATCTATGTCCCACTTTTAGTCAAGTTGAACTTCGTTCTTTTGGTAAATGGGATGATGGCATACTTCATTGGGTTCCTGGAGTGATAGTCTTTCACCAGATCTAGATCTGGTACGTTCCCTTTACGTATAATCGACTGTCGAGGGAACGGCCTTGATGCCTTCTTTATCCTCTCGTTAGTGATGGGATCCCAGCATAGCTATATGTCTAGAATTGGGGCGAGATACTTCAATAGACCGAAAACTAAAGTAGAATTCTCTCTTTCATGATAAGAGGTTTTGTGAAAAATTAAGGATGCACTGCACCACCTTCTTGCTAAGTTTTCTTGTGTGGTGTGCGTACATATATAAACCCGTAATTCCGAATTTTCAATCAGGCAGAACGTTACTTTAAGATCCTTGCATAAAACCTTTAAGACTACTAATATACTCGAAAGCCGATTTTAGAACTGAATCAAGGACAAGGACGAAAATACCCTCAGTATTCTGCTATCTACTAACATGCAGCGCAATAAATCTCCCAAGCATCTTTAAGGAACCGAGGAGACACCAACCTTGAGTAATACCTAAGAGCTCTTGCTTTTTCTAAGGCTAAAAGTGATTCTGGCCATTTTCAAAAGCTTCGAGGTAAAGCACCAGCCTATTGCCTATTAAAACTATTAAAATGTTCAAAGACATTTCACAAAGCAATTACACATGAGAAAACACACGCACAAATCTACTATACATTTGCAACATAACAATTGCAACCTCATAAATCAATAACAGATAATAATGGCATTCAATAAAGCAGGCCCCATAAAAGCAATCACCTTAAACAGACCATCAACTATCGCTCAAATGGAGCATAAATATCAGCAGAGAAGCCATTTCGGCCTAACTTGGCTTACGGCGGCTTTTTTTTACCACAAAATTTGGTCAAATCAATTCACCTGTGCGAGTACAGCGGCGGTCTGAAAGAAATACACAATGACCACAATCAGCAAAAACTAACAACACGTCGTACAAAGGTAACAACAACAACAACAACAACAATGGCAATAGCAAAACAACAAAACGCCAATGATGCACAACCGCCGTTAAATTGGTGCAACGAATACAACTAACAGCAGCAGGCAAACCGCAAAAGTAGCAGCCAAACAACCATAACAAAGATGAATTTCGACATCTGGCGAAACCAAGAAAACTACAGGCAAGCCAACAAACAAAAAAAAACAACCGAAGAATAGTAAATGCTAGAGAAGGCTAAGAAGCGGCAGCCACAGCGGTAAACCACATCAGCTACAACGACGAGCAAGTGCAAGTGGTCGCTGGTGAAGACTGCAAGGCAAACACACAAACTGCAAACATCTTGCGGCTCCTCGCACCGCTTTGGCACAATGATGTCACGACGAGCTTGCCCCGCGCTGCCTGTGGCTACCAATTCGCATACTGATGTCCCGTTGCAGCGTTTGGCGTAATTTATATTGCTATAGCTATTGCTATTGCTAAGGCAGCTCTCCATATCCATTGGCCCATGTGGCATGTGTTTGTCTGCATGATCGCCAATCGGTATGCATTGACCGGCAACTAGAGCAACCGGTGCAATTATTTTGTGACCAAATTCTTTTGCTATCATGTTTTCACCAACAACATAGCACAGCATAAAAGGCATGAAAATGCCAACTAGTTTTTTTTTTCGGAGGAGCTATAAAAGTGTATGTTGTAATTTTAGTAGATATAGCAATAGTTGTTGCTATCTGTTGCTTCTTAGCAAGTACGCTGACCACACGATGAGCAATTCTTGTATATCGAGGGCTTATATTGAATACCCTCTCTCTGCATTTTTCACAAAAATGAGATTCTGATATTAAAATACACCTAAGACTTAACTGTCATCGGTGATGTTAATGCTGACCTTGTATAACGCTTGACAGAAGAATTTACTATAAAATTGTAAAGTCACAGAATTAACATCTGTGATGGCAGGTAAGTCCCAGATATTGCAGATTGAGGGTTTTGAATATAATTAATCACTCGATATATATGTATATATACCCATAGGGTTTTCGGAAACGCCTCTAATTATTTTGACGATTTTTTACACAGCTAATATTTTAGATTTTAAGGTTATTTGAGTAGGCATTATCTCCGAGAGTACTCCTATAAGGTTGCCACCTATTCGAAATTAGTTAAAACATCATAGGTAATATGGGTATCAAATGGGAGGTGCTTTAAAGATCCCTAATTCAAACATATTTTTAATAGGGCTTGCACTTATTTTGAATCGAATATTTATTTAGTTTTTTGTTTAGAAAACAGTAAATAATTACTATTAACGGGTACTAAGAGAAGGTTCTTAAACAATGCTTTCCCTATATACAAAATGTTATCCCTTAGGACAATAGTGTAAGGTTGTCGCTTCGATTCTACACGATTTATCTAAAACATCGCAATATTTGGTCAGAAAATATTTTCCGTCAGGGTTGCCACGCTTCTATGTAATACAAATTTTTATTTTGTTAATTTCAATCAACATTTGTTTGTCTCCTTCCTGTCAACCACTGCGTGAATACGGATTGAACAGTGACCCGTTAAAACCGCCCACCAAGAATGAGGGCTGTGGCTTTGTTTACCATCGGCCCGGAGAACATGACAATCTCGCACGTTCTGGTTTTCGCCCAACACTCGCTGAGCTGACACGAGGCCCATCTATCCAAGAGTGTACCACAGAAACTTGTTAGTTTTTCATTAATTTATATAATACCCCGGTCACTCTCGTTGGTGCTTTGTGGAAGTGTTTTTTAGAACATTTTTCTGAATACTTTGGGCTTTTTTCTGAAGCCGTTAGATTTTTTGGTGTGTTCATGCCTGATTAACAATGTATCGCTAAAGTATTGCTTTCAACTCAAGGTTTTATCAACAATCTGCATACGCACCTCTTTCGGTCAAGAGGAATCTTGCTATGAATAACCCCTTTATGTATGTTTCCAGACCTTTTGTTGATGTTTTAATATTTTATATTTTTTGGTGAAATCTCTGATATTTCAAAGTGCTTTCATCAAGTTGGAACTAATCATTATTATATGTAGGTACATTAGGGTGGTAAAAAAAAAATAAAAATTTTCCAGCCACCCTCTATAGTTGAAGAATATCATAGATAAGGAGGCCCACGCTTTTTTATTTTAAAATCGGGGATTTGAAGTTTTTCATATATTTTTCATGGAGAAAATTAATTTTTTTCGCAGAATCGCTATAAAAGTGTTAATATTTTTATTTTTTATCAAATAAGAATATTTCTTATAATATTAATAAATAAATTAATTAGAATATTTCTCTACAGAAATCTCCAAAAAATTAAATTATGATGCATAGTTAATTTTAAATTTTTACCAAATACTTTATCTTAATCGATGTCCTACCTCTTATATACAAAAATGTGTAATTGAATGCATTCGTAAGCACATCATGCATGTTATGAAAAAATTGTTAACGTTAAATGTGTATCAGAATTAATTTTTTTTTTTGATTTCTGAAGGGAAATATTGTTATTTGATCAAAAAATATATTCTAGTTATGGCGATTCTAAAAAAAAAATATTTTCTCCATTGTAAAATATATGGAAAACTTCAGACCCTCGGCTTCAAATCAAAAATAAAAAATACGAGTCTCCTTATTTTTAGCATTCTTCAGTTCTGGAGGTGCAGGACCACCCTAATGTACATAATTCAAAATTCCACGAATGCAGCCGCAAAAGTACTAAAAACAATGCTCATATTTAATTATTATTATTAACATTTTGTCAACTGCTTCCATTTTCTAAATTTTTTTTCGCATAATGAAAACTGCCGCAATGCCATTTTCAGCAACCTTCAAAATAGCGTTTCGCTTGTGGTTGAATTTTACTGGTTTACTTAAGTTGTCAACAAGTTTTTGGCAACAATATTTTGCTGGTTTTTTGCACAGATATTTATGGTTTGGTTTTTTTTTTTCTTTTGTTTTTTTTCGGCTTTTTATTTTAAGCTCAAGCCACTGAGTAGGTACCACATCTTGGGGCTTTCCACATCGCATACCGCTTCAGTGCCTTCATTAGACCAAAATTTGTGTATGGCCTATTGTTATGATTATTTTAATTGTTTTTTTTTCTTTCTTTCTTTAGCGTCTTCTACTTCTTTCGCTGCCACTGCTATTTGGTACTTCTTTGCCTTCTAACTCGAACCTGCTGCTTCTAGCTGGCCAAGCCAACTTGCCGATCGTCTTTGTGGCTAAGCGATGTTGCAATCGAGAGCGCTGCTATATACTGCTGTGCCAAACAACTGATTCAAAAACAACAACCACAATAACATTGCGCTGCACAAGGGAATTTCACAGACATACTTAAGAGTTGTTAGTTGGCTGACTTTTCCACTTTGGTGACTGCTGCACTGATGCCAGTGTGGCGCTGTTGTGACTCTTTGCCAGCGTAGTTGGACAAACGGATAGACAGACAAACAGCCATAGATACCAATATTCATGTACATATGTATGTAGACTTAGACAGAAATAGCGATTGAGATTATGCAATTTTCGCCAACTTTATTTGTGGCAGATTGTCAGCATGCCATGCACATAGGAGTTTAAGCACACACATACATGCACGTGGAAACAAGTGCAACATATGCATGCATATATGTAGGAATGTAAAGAAATAAGAGCAACATTTGCTGCTGTTGCTACCTGCTGTTTACATTATGGCAATTTTTAATTAGCAGCAGCAACATCACCAAGCAGCAATACCAACGACATCTCACCAAATACAACCATACATGCATGCCATCATCTGCGTCGAAGCAGCTAAGGGAACTTTTCCAGCATTGCATTAAAAATATTAATTGCTGCCTGACAATTATTTCATGCGCTCTTTTGGTGCAGCATTTTTTATTGCTGTATTTTCAACGCATATTTGACTAGCTAATAAAAGCATTGAGGTACTTATTGTTTATTTTATTTGTAACTAGATTCCGAAAATTGTGTTAATACTCGAGTGAAACTCAGCACACACGCACACATGCACACGCTTTGTTAAGCAAAAAATTTAGATATGAAAATTCTTTGGAATTTATTACAACATTTCTTGTATTGTATTCGTACTTGACTGGTATTATGCAAGTAAAACATAAACACAGGCGCCAAACATATATTTGTACATAGGTGTGTATGTATGTACTTTGTATGCATGTGTATTAGCATTTACGCATGATGGATTTCGAAAGCTAAATTTGACTAAGAAGCATTTTAATTACTCCATTATCGTAAAATGCTGACGATGTATTGAAATGCATGCTCGTAATATGAATTCAATGAATGCTGATGGATTTTATATAGTCGTCCCATTGTTTGTTACTCGATGCAAAAGTCTTTCGACAGCGATGTGAATGTACATACATCGTTGAGTAAAGTAGCAGCGCATGCGCAACCCATGACGCTTTTTTTTCTTATTTATTTGAAGTGAAATTTCCCTGGTATGATTTCGATATCCTGACACAATCAGCCCTCGCAAATTTGCTCAAGTAAAGCACTTAAAGAATATCTGTGAAATATCAGCTGCAAGCCAATGGAATTACATATAAGCAAAGGCTTAAAAGTGGTGTTAGTTGGTATGAGCATTACTTTTTAGAATGCAAATATCTATGTATATATGCAAGAAAACCCAAAAAATATTAAAGCGAATACGAATTTCAATTTGAGTACGAATACGAATATGAATATAAAGATGAATATGAATATGAATATGAATATGAATATGAATATGAATATGAATATGAATATGAATATGAATATGAATATGAATATGAATATGAATATGAATATAAATATGAATATGAATATGAATATGAATATGAATATGAATATGAATATGAATATGTATATGAATATGAATATGAATATGAATATGAATATGAATATGAATATGAATATGAATATGTATATGAATATGAATACGAGTATGAATATGAATATGAATATGAATATGAATATGTATATGAATATGAATGTAAATATGAAAGTGAATACGAATATTACTAGGAATATAAATACGAATACGAGTAAGAATAAAAATATGAATACGGTTAAAGCTCCGAATACGAATATGAGTCCGATAATGAATACCTACTAAAATAAGTACGAACACTAAGATGAATATATCTAGGAATGCAAATAAAAATTCCTATAAAAATACGAATTCCAATATCAATAAGAACATGACCATGAATATCGGTGCAATTACGAATATTATTACGAATACAAATGTAAGTAAGAGAAAGATGCGGATAAGATTACGGATCAAACTATAAGTATTAAAAAATATACGAAGTTCGGATATAAACACAAATACATATGTAAAAATAAAAATACCAATATCAATACGCATATGAATACTAGTACGATTACAAATATGAATACGAGTACGAATACGAATAAAAATCGGAACACGAATACCAGTAACTGTATGAATATAATTGTGAATAAACAAGCGAATTTTTTATTTGTTTTGCTATCAAAACTACCGAATTCTTAATTTAATTTGACTAAATTGGTTCAAAACCGTGCAGCGGATGCCTTCTAAGGCACTTGCTGGTAGCAAAAATTGTATACCCTCTAACAGATTTAGCACATTCAGAATTTTAGAGCGTTTTACTCTAAATTCATTTATTTCCTCTATAATATCGATGCTCTTTCTCTGTCTCTCTTAAGTCTAATCAATGTCTAAAAATCCAAAAAAAAAACTGCCATGAATCTTTCGCTAAACAAGTTTTCTGGCCATTAGTATTATAAAAATTAAGTAAAACTTGTGCTAATGAGACATGCTTGTACATAAAACACTTCTTAAGCCTAATACTAGTATATAAGGTTGTAAATGTTAGCAACGAAAAATTCTCACCCGCGTTGCTACCACTAGCGTTTACCATTTTTTAATTCTTTTAAATTTGTTCGTGTGTCTTTTTTTTAGCTCGAGCGTCAGCGACATGAAATATTATTGCTCACAGACAATGCAAATTGTTAGCCAAATGGTAGCAGCCAAGTCGATAAAGATCGACATTTTTTTTAACGGAAAATTAAAAAATATTGCAAATTCTCGCCAAGCAAATTATTTATTGATTGCACTTTGCTATAGTCCAAAAGTGCGAATGGTCTTTTATAATGGAATTTTGTAGGTATACATATGTATAAGTAAGGCTTGCATCGACTTGCAAATTTAAACTTTTCAACATTTTATTGTACTTCAATTTTGGTGGTTAGTAGCATTTTTAGGTTTAATTGACACATAAACTTTAATTTATTGCCGACTATTTCAGCTATGCGTTGGGAGTAATAAGTTATGCAACACACACATGCGGGAACCATGTATCTCGATAATTATCGATAATTCGACAAATTTGGAAAACTTTCTTAATTTGGACAATGCGATACGTATTGATAGCTCAAAAACGCTACATTCCGATAATTCGATGAAATTCGATAACTCTGCAAATGTCGATAACAATCTATAAATTCAGATAACTGTGTGTTTTCAGAACTGGATAAATTTCGATAACTCTAAAATTTACATATCTCGATATTTGTCGATAGCTCTATATTGATAGCCCCATTAAATTTCCATAGCTACTGGCAAATTTCACTCGGTACACTCTGCTAACTCTACATAATTCGATAAATAGTGATAACTCGATAAACTTATGTAATTCCAGAAGTTTCGATAACTTTTAGAATTCCAAAAAACATCGATGCCATAAACCGATAAGTTTCGATAACTGCCAACATACTTGTATAAATCAATAAATGTCGATTACTCGATAATTTTAAAGAACTCGATACATTACGACTACTCGATAACTTTCGTTATCGACTCGATAAATTTCGATAACTCTATAAATTTTGATCTCTCGGTAAATATTATTAAATAACAATAAACATCATACAAAATTTCACTACCTTGATAAATTTCGATAATCCGATACATTTTTATAACTCAATAAATATTGATACATTATGACAACTAAGATTTTGAGTCTTTATAAATTTCGATAATTCAATTTTAATTCTTAAGTACATATGTTATGTATTCTCAATGTTTTTCTTTAGATCAGAGTTCAGAGCAATATTAAATTCATTGACATATTTATGCTTCAATAAGACCTACTTACTTTTGCTTAACCAAAATAAACCTAGATTTCCTTTCAGTACAAATATAGTTTTTATTTAAAAAATTTTATCAAAATCGTTGCGGTACTTCCGTAATCTACACTGAACCAAAAAAAGGCACATCCGCAACGACAACTAAGTCGGTTCAATCAATTAAAATCAAAAATAACATCCAGAAATATTCAAATAGAATTATTCTCATACTCAAAGGCTTATGAACAAAGGAAATACCACCGGCATTCAGTTGTTTGTTATTTCGCTTTTTTTCTTGCTTCGCGAAACCCCAATAAAGTGCCGCTACTTTGGCTCATTAAAATTTGCTGACACGAAACGTGACTGCACTTTTGAACTGCATTCAGTACGCCCAATTTTGTAGCCAATTTTTTTTGTTTTGTTATTTTTTTTGTTTTTGATTTTTCCTTTTACCCAATTCTGCAGCATAATAAGTAAGGCACAGATTCAAAAAGCTAAGCTGGGCTGCAGCAAATATTTTTAAAATTTTTTTTTTTAATTTTTTCATATACCTAGCCATAGCAGCCAAGAATGGTTTTTGTAACACTTTTGCTGTTGTTGTATTATTGATATTTTCATTGCATTTGGTAGCTGGTTATTACAGATTATGCATTAGGCAGCACAATTATTTGTTGTTGTTGTCAAATTAGCTTGAAATGCGGCATTTAAAGCAACACTTTTGCAATTTCTTTTTTTCAAATATTTTTTACATTTTTCCAACCACTTATCTTCATTTTTGCAGTTGCAATCAACAAAAATTTTCCGCTATTATAACGTAAACTTTGTTGTAATATTGTTTGTAAGTATTATAAAGAGGCACATGTTTGTATGTTTGTAGGTAGCAAAGATATACATAAATGCATGTGCTTCCAGCCTCCATCTCGCACCTACATACATCCACACTATGCCAGTGAGGCTCGAGTCTCCAGCCATAAGCGGCTACCACAATTGATTGCCATTGTTTAAAATTACATACATATATGTATGCCTTTGTGTGCACGTGTGTGTGTTTTGCTTCTTTTTTGTTTGCTAACTCTTGCTTTCTGTAGATTTGCTCCACTGATACAGTCGCTTAGTTATACTTTAATATGGTAATAATCAGCAATGCAGACAAATTTTTAATGATGCCACACTTGCCACCCGCACACATCGTATGCAGTTTCGGGTTTTTATTTCACATATGTGGGTTATTAAGTGTGAGCGTTGTTGCTTTTGATGCATAAATCTGTCTCGGTTTGTGTGCATAGCAAATGCTTAGTAGAAAATTGTAATCTGCATAATTTTTTGGTGTGCCACTCATTTTATGCGATTTCGTAAGATATCTGAGTGTTGAGCAGCAATGCAAACTGAATGCAGCAACAAAAGCGTGTGCGTGTGCGTTCTCAGATTAGGTGAAAGGATTTGGCATCAAATTTGGTTATGTGGAGCTAAGATTAAATTTGTTTTACACTGCTAGAGGGAAGTATTCAAGTAAGACTATTATTTACTCTTTCCTTTTGAAAGGTAGTAAGAGTTCAAGCCAATCACTTACCAATAGGTATAATATCCAGTATTACTAAAAAAAATAATAATAGCACTCTTTACGTATCTTTTCGAGAGTAATATAACGGCTTAGATAAGTAACGGCTAAAAGAATCCAAAGGTGACAGCCGATAAATTGTAGTGAGAACGGCCTTACGTCCTAATTAAATACTTCTACTAAAGCCTTATGAATTGCAGTAGCAGATAACACCAGCGTCTTTTTTCATACATATAAGGTGACGCAAAAAGTATCATCCTGTTTGAACGCCCTAATTCAATTGCCGGTGAATTTAATTGGTTTTTTTTTCGACATTTTACAGGTTACACCTGCGAAATTTATTTTGTTTAAAAATGCAGAGTTGCTAACAGGAGGAAAGTTTCTCGAAACACAGTTTGAATTCATACAGGACTTGGTCTGAAAAATGGGATTTTAGTTGTGGGCTGGGTGTGAACCCTAGCATAACGGCGCTCGTCCTTTTTACTAGGAGGTATAAGGTACGGACTTGCCATCTTCCCTTAATGAGCGGCCATCCACTAAGGCCTTCTAACTGAGTGAAGTACTTGGGCTTAGTCCTTGACAACAAGCTTTCCTGGAAACCCAACGAATAGCATTGGCCATTGGCAAACGCAGGGGTCTCTCACCAAAAGTCGGTCACTGGCTAAGCCAATTTTATTTTAAGGAATACTCGTCTGGTGGTATGCCCTGTAAAGAACCATAATCGTCAGGCAGCTGGAAAGAGTGCAAAGAGTAGACTTAATTGGACTAATTGCTGCACGAAACGTTTTGCCCATAGATACAGCAGGCAGAGCTGTCGCTGCCCTCGCCACAGTAAGGCTAAAGATGGTGGGCTTTAAGTTCGCCCCGGGCTATGAGAATGCCACTATCCTAAAAATCTTCGGGTTCCTACCAACTCGAAAAGACCATTTTCCGCCCAGTTTGGGTCTGAAGAGATCTTTTACCACCCATATCCCAGCGAGGGAGGACTGGGAGGGATGTAGTAACAGCATCCGGGGTCCTGTGCATATATTTACAGACGGATCTAAGCTCAATAGGAATAAAGGTGGAGGTGCGTTCAATGAATAACGCTCCACCAACCTAAAATGCATGCTTCCAGATCACTGCAGCGTTTTCCAGTCAAAGATAACCACAATACAAAACGTTGCGAATTGTTTGTTCACTAGTGAAATGCCTTTCATGGAGGTGAATATCTATTCCCACAGCCAAACACCGGTCAAGGCTCTTGACTCTCTGATGGTTCGTTCGAGAACGGTGAGGAATTGCTTGACCTGCCCTTTGACCGCATCGGATTATTATGCTATTAAGCTCATTTGGGCTCCGGGTCACAGTAAAATCGCTGATCGATGAGCTGGCAAGACAGTAAATCCTTGAGCAACTGCCCCCGGGTAGAGTCTGGGTGCTGCCCTGACCTCGTGTGGTCTACTCCCGGACAGATGGGCAGCTCAGCGAGCGCTGGGCGATGAATTTGGAATGTAAGGTGGCAAAATGCTTCTAGTCACGTATAGACTAGTGATGGGAGTTCCAACTGGTCATTGCGTGATAGGTAAGCATACGGCTTTCGGTAAGGCTTTTTTACGCCGCCTTGCATAAGCAATTTATGTCTTCAGCAAATAGGGTTTCCAGCAAAAACTATCGCACCTATCTGTCTTCTACAAATGTACTATGGGAAAACTCCTAGAAAGGCTTATTTCTGATAGGTTGACGTCTTTTCTTGCGAACGGATAATCAAACAGCCGATTCGTGTGTCGTAAAAGTGGAACAACAGTAGATGCGCCAAACCTAGTTCGAAAAGCAATTCAAGGCTAAAGATGGAAAAGAAGATCGAAGTCTTACCGAAGATATTTAGTCCAAAGTTATTCCTCGAATCGCGTTATTCAGTATGACACACGAATATAGCAATGAAAGCGGATTCCGCCAAAGAAAAAACTCTACTAGCGGAAGAAGAAAGTGGTGCATTTGTTGTGAATCAGTCGTAAAAACATGGAGCCTATAGAATTTAAAGTCGACACAGCATATATAAAAGCAAATCAGTACATCACGAACATTGTTAGTAGTTGCTGACGGTACGTTAAGCTTTTGACAGGATGCTGAGCATATTACTCAGAAGGACTAAAAAAATTAGCAAATTATTGGTTAGGAAGCCGCAAAAGCAAGCAAAATTCTGCTGATCTCAAATGTCATATGCTCATTACTTTTCAATGGAGCTCCGATTTGGGCACCATCGTAGGCGTCTCAGGTTTATAATCGAAAGTATTCATCGGTATACAGGCCAAATGCTGCAAAATGAGAACGTCAGACGGTGCTACCTACACTCTTAATAGCTAGCGTGCTAAATCACTTTTGACATTCTTACGGATGAGAAAAGAAGACGAGAAGGAAAGAAGAGAGTGAAACTGAATTTAGGATCCAAGAGGAAGAGAACGCTACATTACTTGAAACATGGCATAGGACACACACCTAAAGGCAGATGACGATATACTTTGATTTGATGCAAACTACCATATTGCTTAATTTTTAGCGGGCATGGAACCTACAGAAGACATTTTGTTAGATTTTGTCACGACGAGAGCGGAAGGTGCCT
>NW_016169450.1:0-17396 GCF_001687245.7 Rhagoletis zephyria
TCTCGCTAACCGTTCTAGCAATTTGTACCAAGCTCAGTATGGTTATTGTACTTGCCACGTGTAAGCAAAANGCTTGAAATTTCAATATTTCGAAATTTAAGGACGCTAATTTACTTAAAATGTATACACCCCGGTTTACCATGTAGCGGTAGCTTTCGGAAAGGTGGAAAACATATATTTAATACTTGCGCCGGGTATTTAATGTTCGGCTCCGCCCGAACTTAGACTTTCTTACTTGTTTGTTTTTCGTTTTTGCAAACTTAATTATGCTGAGTGTGAAACCAGTATTGGCGCGTAACATTTTATTTATTGTTGATTTTTTTACGACTTTAATTTATTGGTGTGGAGTGTTTGTAGCGATTCTAGTCTATTCAGAGCTTTGACATTTTTAATTCATCAGTTGAGTTAAGCACTCACCTACGGTTGATGGTGTGTTTAGTGAAAACGAGAGTGCGAATTTTGATTTCCGATTGTTTAATTGTGGCGAATGTTAGTGGAAATGAAGAAAGAAAAATAAATTACCAAAAGAAAATAAGAAGAAACTTTCAAAATAAATAAATTTTGAGTTGAGAAAAAATTTATGAAAAAAACGATAAGTGATTGCTGTCACATTTCTGGCACTTTTCATGTGTTTAGACGTCAACTTACATATCTGTCTGTTTGTGTTAATTTTAAGCTTTGTGTAAGTTACATATTAACTCATCGCTCAACTATAAATCATTCAATTATCTAGTGCTTACATTAATTGTTTAATTGATAAACGTTGAAAGGCGAACGTTTTGACTTAGTTAATCCCAGCAATGCTAATAAACAGCTTTTTCGATAAGTAATTCGATACACATTTTAAAATAATTAAAGCAATTACATCTCTGCATACAAATAAGCGCATGTAACTCATTAGGGTGGTTCGTAGTAGTGAGGGAAGTTATTTGTGGCTGATACTTGGTGGCACAGTTGAGATGAAAAACAAGTATGGTTGCTGTTGGAGTTATTCTCGCCCTTGCAGTTTGAATCTGGCCATGTTTGACTGATGCTTCTACCTCCAAATATTACCGTCAGATAATCGCAGTTGCAACTCTATCGATGCCTCACTTGCCTTAATAAAAATATGTATATGACGCGAATCTATAAGCGATTCCAGAGCCGCGGTTGCCTGCCAAATCTTAAAAAGGCTCACTATTAGTTTTAAATAGTCGTAAATACACTTCCACATTATAGAGAAGCGATTGTCTTCCGCGAGCAACCAAAAAAAGGAAGAAAGTACATACTAGTGTGGGCACCTTATAACGGTTCTCAGATTCAAGAAAGTGTTACATAAAATGCTGTAACTTCGCAGATTATATGTACTGTCAATCGAACTAGAAGAAGATTAATCAATACCGCATTGGACCAAGGCCCTCGAGATAGATTCGTTCAGGCTAAACAACAAGGAACAACATTAATAAATCAACAAAGTTGCTTCACTAGAAAAATGGCATCACTAGGAATTAAATACAAATCAAAACATTCAGACAAATTAAATTGCTATAAGCTAAAACAACAAACACATCGGGTCGGTGTATGTGCCCGCATTTTTCAAACAACCAACAACAAGTGTTGACCGCACTTACAAGTACATATTTACATACGGGTATGCAAATACAATACGATTTATGACCGCCGATCAATTTGTATGGTTTGTTGAGTTCAGTGCAACATTGTGACCAAAGAGATTAGCTGCAAGCGCTAATGTGTCAAATGTCAGCGCTCTTCGTTGTTGCAAAAGCGAAGCGTTAAAGATTTATGGTGTTGATTTTCAATAGGAAAAAATTGGAAGATGTTTGTGGGAAAATGTAGACAGGCCAGCTTGCATTTAATGCAGCTGGGTTGCAATATGAAATTACTAACTATTTATATGTGAAAATAAAACCGAAGCTGGGGAATTTGTTGGGGCCAAGAAACCAAAGTCAAGTTTCGTATCGTGTTTTCCTCTTATAGTTGCGTTTACAAGAGTGTACAGATAAGTTGCCTGGGATAGTGAAAGTGAACATAAAAATGCAGAATCCGCTTGGAAACATCGTCCGCATACCAATGGCTCTGCGATGGAATGCAAAGTTCGCGCAGGAATTTTCTTAGAATCCCTAAGAGGAAAGGCTGGTTTTCACTATGTCAAATTCAGTGGCATTTGTCGTCAATTAAGTGAAAACATATTGTCAAATAGGATTAAAAAGCGGTTTATCGGCTATCTGTCAGTTTTTGGCCCATAATTTCATCGGTAAAGATATAGGTAAAGGAGATAAAGTTGTGTCAAAATATGTCGCCAAATTTTGGCATCGAAATATGACATAGTGAAAACCAGTCTTAAGATCAATCATTCAATGTTTCCACTTCACTTTCAATGGAGTAGTAGATCTTAATTTCAATCGGAGCTGTACACAGGAAAATTTTCCTCTACAATTTTTAGCTAGTGGGCTTCGTCGTGGATGTTTCAAAAGCAGACAAGATTCTTACAATATGCCTATGGGCATAATGGTATGAATCTCTCATTTATACTAATATTATAACTTATATAAATTGGATAGGTTATGACCTGAATTAGCATATAAAATACTTTTTTAAAAAAGCGTTGCCACCTCTAAAAACAAAAAAAAAACCAATTAATTAATAGGAGGCTTAAAATTTTTAAATAATGTGGGTCCAAAACGATTTATTTCGAAATCATTTTGAAAAGGGTTGCCACCTGCCCAAAAAGTTAAAACCAATTTAGTCAACATATTCTTAGATGAATTGCTTTATATTGGAATTAACTCAGGGAGCGGTGTAAGGGAGCCTCGTTTCGAACTTTTTTAAAGAGGGTTGCCACCTATTTGGAAATTCAAAATCAATTTAAATTACAAATTAAATGAAACATTGTAATATGGGTTTAAATACGCCTTATATCCAAAATAGTTTGGAAAAGGGTTGCCACCTTTTAGAAATTCAAAATTTAATATTTAAGTATGTATATTTAGGTATGGGTATATTTAAAGGAGGAAGGCTAAGAAAGCTTCACTTGGAAAACAATTTTAAAGGGGGCTGCCACCTGCTTACGAATTCAAAACAAATTTAATTGAAAAGTTAAATAAAATATTTCAGTATGGCGGTCAGTTGAGAGAGGTATAATTAAGCATAATTTTTAAAATACTTTTGAACATTAATTTATTAAATATTTGTAAAAGGGTTGCCATCAATATAAGAGTTTAAGTAAAATTTTATGAGAGAGGTTAAGTGAAACATTACAATGCGGATGTCTAAGCAAAGAAGTAAAGGAAAGTTTTTCTCCAAAATATTGTTGAAGTGGGTAGCTACATAACTATTTTAAAAGTCGAATTTAACTTAGTCTTACATTTCCAAAATTTATTCAATAAACTTTTTCCGTTAAATGAAAACACAACTTAGCATAGATAGGAAATTAAAATTATATTCTTACATACATAGGAAGAAAATCTACCAAAGAAGGCAGTTCTTCATACTGAAACGGATGAATTAGTTAAAGTTGGCGAGCTGAGTAATAGCCCATTTTTCAACCAAAAGCTTAACTGCAGTTAATAGCTGAGGTAAGTTGCAGGAATTTTATCATGGGGGTATCGGCAAGGTTTATTTTTTCTTTTTTTCTTTTTTGACTTTAGTTTGCTTGTAATTAATATGTGTAATTACCCCCTTCGAGCTGCATAATCTCCGTTTCCTAATAGGCATAAACTGCAGTTAAGGCTTAGTGGAAATGAAGTATAATTCGTTAAACGCGTTTGTTTTAAATTTATTTGCATAAATATAAGTAAATCATAATTTACAAAAATTAAAGACTTTCAAATTAGCACCGTCTGATAATAAACGTCACATAATTTGTTACGAGCCGTCGGGGAAATGTATACATAAATACCAAAAACGTACATATAATCCATTGCGCTGGTGTTGGCAGCCACTTGCCCAAGTGAACGTACGTGCGCAAGCGCAGCCATCATCATTTGGAGCAACTAATGCACGTACTAACAATTTGTATAAAATACAGCTGCATATGAAAAACGGCTTAAAAGTTATTCAATTTGCAATTGGCATCAAATCAGAACTGCAGCCAGCTTATATTTTCATACACACAATACATAGTAAGCATATTGAGTACACACACATATTTATGTATATATATTTTTTTATATATACATACATATGTGCATTACTGCACCGTTTTGTATTTGAATTTCTATTATGTGGAGTTGTGGCCATTATTATTGGGTCCACTTTGGCTGCTGGCGCTTTGTATTTGTATATTTATTTATTTTAATTGAAGTTGTTTTTTCTTCATCAACTAACGACCGATTAGTTACTCGCCTGCTGGCTGAAGCAATTGATTGGTCCATTGCTTCCATTCAGCTAATATGTAGTTGGTCGCTTGACTTGGACTGTTTGTTGTGGTTTAGCAGTTATCCACAAGCACTGCACCACATTTCAAGGCAAGCGAGACATTTTATGTCGTTTCTTTGTGCTTTGTTTGTTTTCCTTCAAACTTCTAAAGGTGTGCGTACATTTGTGTATAAGTATATGTATGTATGTACGTATGTATGTCTATGATTTATTCTTTCCAATTAAACTACAATGAACTCTCAGGCTTGTCAATAAGAACTAAACTAAATATTTCGTTGCTATTAATATTTTTATGAGCTTGCCATTGTAGTTCTTCTTTGGATTCAACTTTCAATAGAATACTGATACAAATGTTGTAAGTTTCAAAACACATCTTTAGACCACAAGCATCATAGCGTATGGATGCGTTGGAGTTTATTGATTCATCACAGAAGAATTGAAATGTTTAGTACAAAACTTTAAACTACCGTTTTTCATTATTGACTGGAAAAACAATTTGGCGATAGAATATGGTTCTTAGGTTAAGTTAGGTTTGGGGGGCCGCCTCCGTGTGTGGAGGTTACACTTATACAAGTATTTAGGCTATCCATTCTGGTACCCTTAACACGGGGAAAGAAACAGGAAGGATGGAAGTATGAGGAGGGTAGAAACAGACTTGGAAGGAACAGGACGATGACACTTAAGGCTTCTTATATGCTTACCACTAAGCTCCTCAAGCGACTGATATCCATTCCCGAAAGCTCATCGGGAGTGCGGTAGATATGAGACCCGAGGTACTTCAACCTGAGGTTCGCAGGGGTCAGGCACAAGAGCAGCTGGTGTTGAGATACTTCCACCTCATCGTTCTCCATGCAACTGATGCAGTAGAGGTCACCGATGATATTCTTTTTAGGTTGGACAGAAAAATTTAACCAGTTTTAGCACCTTCTGGAATTGTGCCCTTTAATCGAGAAATATTCGAACGCCACATAAGTATGTAGACAGTTAAATTATAATAATGAATTTCTACGCTGAATTGGAAAGTCATTACCAGCCGACATATTTCTTACCACTACTACTTACTACTTGTTAGGTTTTATTCTTTAGAAATTGGAGCTTATTCTGGGAATGTCTACGACCCACCCATACGGATAGAAAAGTAAAAATACAAACTTCCGATTGAAATATGATACTTTTAGATGAGGTCGAGCTCGTAAAACTCGTAACATCCGCTAAGATACGTTTCTTGGTGCTATGTAGCCAGAAAGACCCTGTTTTATCTCTACCCAAAAACTCTTTAGAGAATTGGTATGCTGGTGCAATAATAATAACCGTTATATGACCAATTGCATAAGTTCTCTTAAGAGGTGTCTCCAAGTACGTAAGCAAATTTCTTATTGCAAAGCGATAATAATTAAGGCAAGAATATAAGAATAGGGTAATCAAAAATTAGGGATCTCAAAAACATTTTGCACTCACACATTTTGCTATGTGTTTAGGCACGCTTTTCATTGAGTTTGTGGTGTGTGTCTTGAAATTTTGATAAAATCAGCAGGACGGGAAATTTTATGCCACATCAGGACAACAAATGGTTTCTTTGAAAAGAACC
Organism: Rhagoletis zephyria; assembly: GCF_001687245.7. Classification (NCBI taxonomy): domain Eukaryota; kingdom Metazoa; phylum Arthropoda; class Insecta; order Diptera; family Tephritidae; genus Rhagoletis; species Rhagoletis zephyria. The sequence continues at coordinate 5,966 of NW_016169450.1, forward strand.
ATTTATATGACACGATTATACTCGCCGTAGTTTCTATTTGTGGCACCCAAATTTTTTAAACCTTGGGCTTGTGAGGGCTGCACAGCTGTACAGTAGCTGAGCTGATTTTGCATCAAGTTTAGAAATTATATTTTTTTGCGTTTTTTTTTTTGTAGTATGAACCATATTTTTACAAAAAATTAGCGGAAACAATTTAAATAAAAATTGTTGCATATATTGTGGAAAATTCTTTGTGTCAATACTTTTTGCCGGCAATGTACATGAAATTTTCGTTAAACTTTTAACCGTCTTGTCATACATATATGTATGTATGTATGCAAATAAAACAGTAGCCAAATAGTCATTTATCAATGTTCTACCAGCAGCCAAGTTCGTTGCTTAAGTCTTTCATTTGCTTACGTACTGCAACGGCGCACCGCGCATGTAACCTTTGTCACAAAAAATGCATACATAGGTACATATGTATAACTACCGTCGGCTGCAAGCTGCAAGCTACCAATGTTGTTTAATTTTGTTTTAGAAAAATTCAAATTTCTCACGCTAATAAATAAACACCTCCACCTACTTCGTAACCCCCCCCCTTTATGCCGCACTGCATCTTTTCAACTCATAATCAACGCTCTACATCTCGTTGCTATCGTTGCACACTTTTGAACTGTTGTCGCAGCCTACCAGATTTTTTTATGTAGACTACAATGTATGCATTTAAGTTTATGCTTTATTTGTATAAAAAATTTTACACGCATTGCATATTTCCGACATTATGCAACTTTTCATGATCAAGTCATGTCGCAAAGCAACGACGTAGTAAAACATTTGTAAATTAATATTTATGTGCATATCTATGTATGTGAGTGTACGTGAGTGTAAAGAGGGTGGCAGGCAAGTGGGTAGGTGGGTAGGCGAGCATGTTTAGCGCTTAGCACTACAACAACAAATGTGAATGAATGAATGACTCAAATCGAATATTCAGTCGGGTTTTTTTCTTTTAATTCGAGTAGTTTTTAAAAATTTGCTTAGTATTTTTACTGCTGGTTGCATTGTTTGTTTATTTTGAAACGATGCGAGTTGAGTTTTTGTCAAAAAAAAATAACAATAACAAATTTTAAAGAGAATTGAGATCAAAAACAAAGTTGCAGCAGCTGCGTTTTTTTTTATCTGCAAGTGGCTGTTGAAGTTGTTTGGGCGCATATTGCAGCACGTAGCTTCTGCCACTTGTATTTAATGACGTTACTGTTGCAATTACGAAAATACAATAAAAAAAAAATTGAATTCGTATTTTGGTGTCAGTCAAGCGCAGTTCGTGTCTTGTACTAAAAATGCACTTGTATTTCGGTTTGCCTTATCTGCTGCTTTTGGGGAGATTTAAGTGCAATAAAGAAGTGGTGACCACGAGGCAAAAATTTAAGTATATATGCACTTACGCATACATATGCACATACAAGCAAGCAGGTAAAAACTTTAAAGTGCACTCAAATTACTTGAAGAGAAAGTCGTTTTGAAAGCCCTCCTTAAGCCCTAAAACTGCATTCGACCAACTTTGCTGCACGCAATTGCATCGAATGACTGCACCAGCCTGCATTTTAATTCATTTAACAGCCCACTTTGTTGTTGCTGTTGCCACATTTGCGATAACTCACTTGTCGTCCGGCTGATTTCTGCACGAATTATGACCGGATTTTCTACTTCTTTTGCTCAACTTTTTTCTTTGAAGGGATTTTACCATAACCAACATAACAAACAAAAAAAAAAAAAAACAAAACACAATGTAGACATTTGCTGCAGTCGAGTCATTTTAATTGACCCACAAAACTTTGCACTGTCCTTTTTATTGTCAACAACATGCATACATGTGTTTATATGTACACTAGGCGACAAATGAAAGTGTACACACTGTTCTAATATAATATTCACAATTATTTTCATAAAGAAATTTGTGCATTTTTATTTATTTATTTTTGTTTATATTTATGAAATTTTATTTATAAAAATATAGTTCATTCTATAATATAAGCCATATAAAAAAAAGTTTCAAACTTTATACAAAGTTCACAAAAATAAAAAAAATAAAAATTCATAAAAATTTTAAATTTTTTATTCGGAATTTCTAAATAATTTTGGAGCACTTATGGAGTTTTGTTGCCCATTCAATTTTAGTTTAATAAAGTGCAAGATTTTTGAATTTTTTTTTTTTGAGACTGCTTTTGCGGGCTTTTTATATAATAAAAACAATTTACAAGAACTGGTGTTGATTTTTTGAAAATTTGTTGCTAACGATCTGCCACATTTTATTTCATAAGAAATTCATGTTTCTATGGAAGAAAGTGCAAAAATCCGTCACCAAAAAATCCTCAAAAATCAACCGGATATTTTAGCTGCTTGAAACTTGCATTTCATTAGACTAAAATTGTATCGGCAACAAAACTGCATACTCGAAAATTTTCGTGAAATTCTGAATAAAAATTTGAAAATTTTGAAGAACATTTTTTGAATTTTATATAAAGTGTGGGTGGTTTATATTATAGATTGAAGTATATTTTCATAATAATTAATGCAAAAATATTTTCATGAAAATAATTGTCAATATTAAATTAGAACAAGGTGTACACTTTCATTTGTCGCATAGTGTATATATGTATGTGCTTACTTGCCTGCGTTGCATATGCGAAATCAGCGATTACACTTGTGCAGGCAAGTCACAATCGTGCTGTGCTCTTACCGAGTGACACAATTAACGAAATGCAGATAAATATCGGACGGAATAAAATGCAAAAGAAAAAGTATTTGTATGGTGGAGTGAAAATAAAAAATTAAATAAAACAAAAAAACAACCAAAATGAAATAATACAAATATACAGTGTTTTCTAAATAAATGTATGTCCGAATAAGCTGAGTACTTTAGCGTATTAAGCCTCTGCCTGCGCTGATGATATAACACTTATAATTATATAGTTAGAGGGGGCTTTTTAGGTTCCCAATATGAACTTATTCTGAGATACCCGAAATTGGTAGAAAATTGAGCATCTATATGCATCATATCCGCGCGAAAGTGCTGCCATGTTTGTACGAAAAATGGTTTTTGGCCCAGATTAGAGGAAGATTAATATTAAATTATTAAAGAAAACACTGAAAACCGGGATTTAATCTGTAGAAATATTAAAAATAGGAACACTTTGCGTCCCGACTTTTAAAAAATATTCAGCGGGAAAATTTTCTCAAAATCGGTACTGTACCGCCAAAATTGCTACGAATGGTCACCGTATACATAAACTTAGTTTGACAAATTTCTATGCAAAGCCTCACTAAGGATTTTGGACTTCCTTTGGAAGAAGTTTATCGATCTGCCCTTCCGACAATTATTGATGCGAGGCCAAAAGCCTCTGAACAGGAACAATTGCCTTCTCAACAGGTCATCCAGGGAAGAGAAGTTACCAAGTGGCCCTAGTTTCTTAGGGGTTAGTGAGACCCCTTGGGTAAGAAAGTAACAATCTGAGCTCTCCAATGTGGATGAAACAATATTTAATTTAGAAACACTTTCATTGAAATGAGTCTGAAGTTTTTAACTTTCCATACATTTTCATTGCAAGCGGCTGCCCTCCTCAAAAAAGGCGCAAATCATAACACCAACGCCAAATTATAATGGTATTAAATTCGCCATTTTAAAATTGGAAACAAAAATTAGGTCACAAATTTATTTTGCAAGCTTAAGTTGCTGATGCCAGCGACTATTTTGAAATTTCTCAACAAAATTCCCCGCCATGTCCACGAAAATTGCAACGTACTTGACCATCAAACCTCCGCACTGGTCATATGCAAAATCGCGGCAATGTCAAATATTCAGCACTGCAATTGCAATTCCCAATGCACTGAGTTTGTTTGCATTTTGGGGTTTTTTTGTTTTTTTTTGTTTTTGGTGGTGGGGAAATCCATGTCTCGCTGCAACACTTTGCCACGACGACTGCACTTGCTGCATAACTTAATCGAGGCAAAGCGTAAAATTGCAGTAAATTGATTGACATTTATAAATATGGAACAGAAAAATGTCAGCAGAGGACAACATACCCGAGGCGCTTGACGCTGCAATGCGCCAAACCAACAAATCAGCCAGTCAACACAGTGAGCGAGGGCATAAGCTGGCGCACGAAGCCAAGTGGAAGTGCGGCGGCGGCGGCGGCGGCAACAGCACCAAAATATGTACAGATGTGCATGCAACTTAGCAGCAAACACAAGCAACAGGTAGTGCAACCATAATAAAAACAACAGCAACAACACTAACAATAAATGACANTTGATGACTGCGATTGCTGTGATTGCCACTGTGCGTGGAATGTTTGTTAAGTAGCAGCAGCAGCAGCACCGGCAGCAATTAAAGCGTAGAATCGAAAGAAAAACAACAAAAAGCAGCGCCAAGTACGCAGCGCGATTGCAAAACGACTTCCAGGCAGATTACTATTTTTACTGGCGTTGATGATGTTGTTCAGATTGATGATAGCTGGAAGTTCAACGTAGGTGAGTTTTGTGCCAAACAGGTTGTGTCTGTCGAACTCTTGGGATTATTATGCGCTCGCTTAGATTGCTCGTTGGCGGTGGTTGGCTGTTAGCGCGTTAGGCGATTTGTGGGCGCTGTGTGTAACACAGTGTCAGTGTGGCAAACCATTGGCAAAAGTGTAAAAAATATGAAAAAAATTAGAAACGCATTAGCAGCATGCAATTACAACTGGGTATATATGCTGGTGTTACAATTTGAAAAAATTATTAATTTAACAACAAAACTGGAGTAGAATCCTTTGTACATACACAATAAAATAATAGTGTAATGAATAGCCTTTTGACCCTAAATAGTAATTAGTCTTAATTCACAAAAGTCCTAAATAACACTTTTTTCGAAACTGCGTTTTTCACAGATTTTGGTAGGATATATATTTAAGTACACCTTCACTAAAATTTTTTTAAGTGTTACTACCAAAAACAACGGAGCGCTACTTTTTAAAAAGCCTTATGTGTATTTGATTTTCTTTTTATAATAGGCGTATTCACGAAAATGGGCAAGTGGCCTAGCACTGTGGCAGAAGAGCAGGTAAGCTCAAGCAACAACTCTGTCAATTTGGTGAATACCTATAAAGTTTTCTGCTGCTCCAGTAAAATAGAAAATTCCTTAGTAAGGGCCTTTATGTTATTATGTAATTAAGGTAATGATATAATGCACGAAAAATCTAATTTTTTCCATAAAATCCACTAAAATTTTTTAATAAATTGTAAAATAATTGGGTGCATAATTTACCAGAAAACTATTTGCAAAAACCATTTGAGCTTTTGAAAAAGCTGAAATATGAGAAAATTTGGATATTTCGTCTTAAGCTTCATGAAGTTTTGACTTTTATTATTTTAAATTAAGAATTAAATGTACATAAATTTGGAGCTGAAATTTCGCAAAATTTCACGTAAATTGCGAAGCACCGAAAAAATGGCAATAACTTCGCAATTTACTCGAATGTGATTTAAACGGGCCTCAGATTAGGATTTGGTCTTCGGTTTAAAAAAAAAAGAAAAAAAAAAGTCTAAACATAAAACACGAAGACACCTCAAAGATTCCAAAACACCGACAAAAATTCAAAAAGCTTCCGAAATATATCGAAACGTGCAAAATGATCTCTAAACACAAAACGAGAAGAGTCTCGAAAAGTGCCTAAAAACCTTAAAAAGAGGCAAAATTTCCCAAGAGTTCTCAAAAAAGTATCGAAAAATAAAAAAAAAAAAAAATTCCGAAAAGTTCTTTAAAATCTCAACAGCGTCCGAAAAATCGCAAAAAGTACCAGAAAATCTCTAAAAATAAAACACAACGAATCACGTAAAGTCCCGATTATTTCCGAAAAATCCCAAAAAATGTCCAAAAGCTCCAGAAAAATCCCAAAAGAAAAACACAGTAATCCCGAAAAGTACTGTAAATATTCTGAATAGCAACGTTTTCCGGGCAGGAAGTGCATAATTTTGATCTATGTCTAAAGCTAAAAAAAAAAACAACCCGGTTTCTGGACAGCAGAATTATCAAGAAAATGTTACCTTTTATTTTTGCCTTCAAAATTAGAAATGCAGAAAAAAATATATATTTCTCGAGTTTGTTAGCGACTAAGCAAAGATACATACGATACGATCTGCAAAAGGGACACAATTCAAAATTTGGCATTTTTGAAATTATGCACTAAAAATGTACACACTGATTTTATAAACCGAGTAATCGTATGTAAGAAATGTCACTTGAGTTCAAAACCAAATCGCAGCGGCGGTAGGTTAAAAAAAAAATACAGAGAATTTTGAGCTTTCATTTAATTTCATGTATTTTACAATAAATTAAATTGTAGAAATGTCGCACAAATGCTTTTTATGCGAATTTATAATTTTATCGCGTTTATTAGCGTTATGTGAATACCCCCACTATATTTTATTTTCATTTATTTGTTTTAAATCTGGAACTTAATATTAAATTTTTCCTTTTGTTTTCAGATGCCAATAAAAAGTCACCAATGCCCACCGTGACACCAATACAAGGTCCAATATTCCTGAAAAATGGCACAGCGCCGGTGGTACCGCTATTCTCGTATCCTACATTAAATAATGGCTCCTTTGTACAAATACCGGTAAGTCAGATTAAAATTATCAATACTAATGCACCTGTCGTAAATGGTTACGGTTGCCTAGTTTTAATTTTACAAACTCTGAAAAAATCTGAAAAAGTTAAAGAGTGTTCCAGTTCTCTTTGTTAATAGTTCTGTGTTGAAGAATTTAGCCTGTCTGTAACCTTTGGCATTTGTGCAGTTACATTATATATTTCATATCCTTCTTCATCTAGAGTCTTGGGTCTGTGAATACCATTTGGAGTCCCTTTTCATGGTCCACGCTTTCAGTATGTCTCTGTACTCAAATGGGGTAAATAAGGTTTCTATTTGCGATGAATTTCGGGAGGCGAAAACGATCTCACAGCAGCTTTAAGAACATATGTGTTTCGATGCGGTAACGCCTCAGCAGTCGTAAAACTTGAAATAACTCTTAAAATTTGGATGAAATGTTTTATGAGTTTCAGAGCTACGATCTTCTGTATGTGATATTTTTCTTCAATTTCGGTCACGGAGCATTTGACACCGCTGTTTTACGATATTATTGTCTTGTGGATATATGTATGTATGTACATAACAATGTACCACTCTCCGTACAAAAAATCGGCATGGTTTTGCTAAAGGAATTATACTTGAAGACTTTCGGATATTAAGATTTAAGTGATCTGAACCGATTTTAAAGAAACTCCAAAAATGGGGTTTTTATATTAAAAAAAATAGTTTTTGAAAACATCACCTGAAGTGATAGAAAAGTTTACGCTTAAAAGGGTCGGCATACAAATTATGAAAAACTTTATTAACGAAATCAAAATAATGAGATTTTTGGAGGTATATATTTCAATATCGTGAGATCTTAATATTTTTCCGAATGACTGATTTGGCTGTGCTTTTAAAATGTTATAAATTTTATAATCTCGGGGAAATCCCGCAAATTTTTTTGGGTGAGGAACTCTAATGTACATATGAACATTAGAGTGGTCCAAAAAATGTCCGAGATAGGGTAGGGGGCACTTTCCAAAATTTTTCCTCTTGCTGAAACAGGTGCTGGCATCAAACTTAACTTTTCTAAGTTTAAATTTAGCGGATGCTCATGAAAAGTTTATATTTCAATCTGGAAGTGCATCGTACAGTGTACATTAGGGTGGCCCAAAAAACAGTAAAGTCGGAATTTTAATGCTCTCACCCCCTAGACTTGTTCTATATCGAAAAAGTATACCCCTATTTCATTTTATTTCAAAATCAAAAAATATTTAAAGTTCGCTCAAGGCGCTCAAAAATTTTCAGGTATTTTTATATGGGGAAAAAACATTTTTTTGTTCAGGAGGCTTATAATAATAATACCCAATTGTTTATTTAACCTTTTTTTATACTAACGATTTTGTATTGGTCCCCCTATTGCATTTTTTCGGGGTGTTTGGCGGACCATAAAATATAGTTACTATGAAAAAATGTGAATAAATAAATAATTGAGTATTACTATTAGAAATCCCCTGACGTGAAACAGAGTTTTCCAAACGAAAATTATTGAATTTCAAGAATTCGATATCACTTCTACGAAAAGTCATTCTTTCGCATATAAAATGCATGGCAAAACTTTGGGCGCTTTGAGCGACCTCTAAATATTTTTTGTTTAAAAAAAATAGAGCTATATTTTTTTAATCATAGAACCATCCTAGGGGATGAGAGCATAAAAATACTGACTTTACTTTTTCACACGCATTTTTGGACCACCCTAGAGTACATATATTAACCAAAAAATTGATTAAGCAACCTAAGACCATTTCAAATTTAAATTAGCTGAAAAAAATATTACGAGCTTTTTATAAAAACCATGAACACTTTTGTCAGTTTGATAGGGATTCAGAAGCTCATTTCAAGGCCATTAAGCACCCTGTATTAGTGGAAAATCGAAACTTGCTATAGATATTACAATTAATAAAAGGAAAACTAAAGGAAAAAACTAAGGGGGTTTCCCGTTTTCTAGGATGAAAAATTTTTTTCAATACAAAACTTGGACCACTCTAATTTACATACATACATACATTTGTTTTTTTGCAGTTACCGTATTAATGCCATACACTCAACATTCAATTTATATTGGCTATAGATATAGTAGTAAATCTACATAATTTGACACATTTGAAGGCTAGCAGTATTTGCGCATTTTTTTCTTTGTTTTATGATTTGCTTTGTTTGTAAGATTAATTTAAAAATTGTTGTTGTGATTATGTTTGGTGGCTTTGTATTTTTTATGACGTGTTAAAAGCATAGTGGCTTTGAATTTTACGAGCAACATAAGAAAATGGAGCAAAGATGGATTAAATAGCCATAAACTTTGTCTTTATTCGCACTAGAAATAATTTTGTTTTTATGTCTCTTTTCGTAAAATTTAAATAAACATGAACTTGTTTCCCTCACCCGCTGCGTTGAGTGTATGCCATACCTGCGTGTCTGGTTAGAAATAATTTATTTAAATAAAACTTAACATATCTCAGCCAAACAAATAGGAGATTTTCACATTATTTTCTTTCTTATAAGCCCCTTCAAAATATTTTCAACCCGAAACTATCTTAAAGCTCTTATCCCTGACACGCATATTGTGATACATATTTCAACTGCTTAATTTCCTTAATCCAAGTTAAATTTTACTTTTTCAACTGCTGGCAACCTTGATCGAAATTTGATTGATACCCATATTGTAATAATTCATTTTACGTATTAGATAATTTGAATTGCATTTAATTTTAAATAGATGGCAACCCTTCCAAACCTCAAAATACTCTAAATGTTCAAAGAAAAGATTTCTTATAATTTTTTTGTTTAACAAACAAATTTTAATACATATCTGATTTAACTTATGTATACAAATAAATTATATTCAACTTTTCAAGCAGGTGGCAACACTCTACAAAATATTTTCAAGAAGGTTGTTCTTGAACCGCTTTCGTTTGACGCCCATATTTCTATCATATTTCAATTACCTAGTTCCCCTAACTCAACTTGAGTTTGACTTTTTAAACAGGTGGCAACCCTCTTAAGTGTATTTTAGAATTTGTAACTTTTCAAAATTGTTTCGATTGATAGCCAAAAAGTTTTAATGCATTTAACTTATTAAATTCTTTGATCTTAATATTTTAAACAGGTGGCAACCCCCTTGAAAAATGTTTTCAATCTGCGACCTTTTCTAACGTATATCTTCTGACACCCACGGTTTGATACAAATGTATTTCAATTACCTAAGTCCCTTAATTCAAGTTGAATATAATTTTGTAGACAGGTGGCAACCCTCCTACATGTAGTTTAGAAATGAAGCCTCTTCAAAGCCATTTCGTTTAATACCGATATTGTAGTTTTTCATTTAACTTAATTGAGTTTGCTTTTTAACAGGCGGCAGCTCTTTTCCAGTTCTAACGAAGATATAAACCTCTCCGCACCGAGACGAAGACGTAGGCTCTTCCCTATTCCTATTGTAGAAAGATAAAATTTGATATATCATTTACCCTTTTGGGTTTGAAATTAATGAGGCCCCCCATTTTCAATAAAACAGTCAATTTGTACTTTGGCAGATGTTTGCCATTGGCGATTATTTTTCTTTCACCGACTGTCATTTATGTTAATGAACAATAAAAAAAATGATCATAAAACACTGTCTACATACGATTAACATGTAAATGTTAAAATTAAATACATAATAGTTGATATGCAATAGTCGCAGCACGCACTGCTTGATTCGCTGGCTATCGAGACGCACCGCACCGCACCGCACCGCACCGCACCGCACCGCACCGCACCGCAAGGGATCTAAAGGAAACTGCATTGAATGCAAATTGCAAGTAAAGACTAATCAATATGCGTTGAGCGGTAGTGCGAAAAACGAGTTGTAAAATTTGCAAAAATTGCAATAAATTTGTTAAATAAATTAAATTATTGCAAGCTATAAAATGTGGGCAGAATAAAATGGATGCGACATTTTACGACACAGATTGCAGTAAAGTACAATATTTAGTCAGCAGGACGCCTTAATTTAAGTGTTTGTTTCATTTTTATGACCTGTTTTATGGCGCGTATAATCGTGGAAAGTTTAACATTTCGCTCGCAGTTGTTGTGAAAAAAGCGATACATAGCACAATTACCACTGCCATGACAGCCTTCCCTGAGTGGACTCTTCCCCCAAATGCTTACCCGAAGCGTGGTGAGATCGTACTTAGGGGGGTTTTGATTCGGAAGAACCACTCCAAAGGGAGGAAATCCCCTTCTCTCCGCATGCCGGGCATTCGTTTAGCACCTCTTCATTTATTCTGCTCAGGTATGAGTTGAACCTGCTGCAGTAACCAGAGCGCAATCCGCTATTGTGGTCCGAGTTTCCCGAGGCAGACGAAGCCCGTGTCTCGTCCAGGTCTGGTGATTGTGTGCCCGGAACGACATTCACAGGTCGAGAGTCTACTTAACTCGATACTGCCTCTCTGTGAGTGCCGTTCACGGCCTGTCGGTAAGCTGTCGGGTCCAGAAGTTACTTGATGAACCTCTGGACTTTGTCCGTCAGTTCGTAGAGATGCCTCCTGACGTGCTTTGGCGAGGGCTCTTCTGTAAGCAGTTGCCTATTTGGGTGACCACGCCGGCCGGCCAATTGCCTTGTACGAGAGGTTCAACTCGAAATTTGGCATTTTTGAAATGATGCGCTAAATATGTACGCAGAGCTTTTTATTTACCTTTCAGCAAAAGCTGGAGCAAATTTTGTTATAATTTGTCAAAAAAAAAAAAAGTTATAGCTAACTGAAGTTATAAGCAACAATAAATCCAACGGGTTCTCATAAATCCAA
>NW_016169451.1:0-13374 GCF_001687245.7 Rhagoletis zephyria
TACATATGTATGTACATATATACACACTAGGGGTATTCACGATTCGGTGCATTCTGTCTGGCATGCTGGATAGATAGCATAAAAAGCATGATTGGATAATTTTGTTGTTGTTTCGTGTATTCAAATATGCTATCTATACACAATGCTAGACAGTATGCACCGGATCGTGAATACCCCTAATAAATGTTAATACATATATGCAACTAAGTACGCATAGGTTTCTTTCCGTTTGCAGTAAAAATTTAAATAAAATTTATTTGCTGTTGAACTGAAAGCACAAAAAAAAAGGAGACATGCAAATGGATGAAATTTGTGACAAATTAACAAAGTTGTGAATATAAAGGCAAGAGATGAAATGAACGCGATATTGTGAAAGTATTGTATGTACATATGAAAGAAAAGCGCTGAGAAGCAAGCAGTTTGGTTATTTTTTTTAAGTGGGGAAAAATCCTAGATTTTTAAAATCTACTAATTATTTAAACACTTTTGTCCCGCGACGCTGAGTGCTTCAAAAACACGTTTTAAAATGAATGGAAGAAATGCAGCAAATGCTTTAATGCATCTGAAATTTAAATATTTGTTTAAATTACTATGCCGTTTAAGGTTTGCAGATCAAAAGCGAACACCGCTAAACATTCGATACCATTTGTATGTATTTGCTTTGTTTTTTTTTCGCTTGTTTATTTGCATAAAATCGTAATTGGTCATATACAAGTATATTTAAGGGTAGCACGCCCCGTTTTTTTTTTTTTTTTTATCAAACACTTGCATACTTTCTCAAGATGTGCACAGTTTTAGCGCATGTGTGCCAACCCCGCGGAGTCACATCAGTGACAACTAAAGTTGCCCTAAAGTGCAGCAGCTTAAGCAGCTTAGGGAAAGTGTAAAAATTAGAAGCGGGAACAGCCAATTAATAAAAAAAAGAGCATTTGCACCAATGCATCTCAAGCGCACCCTTACTGCATGCAACCCACTGCGTGCGTGTGTCTTTCGTTGGATTATTTTGTGTACTTGCAGTTGTGTTTTACAAATTGCGAACAATGTACGCTTTAGCGAGATTTAACTCACTGCACATAACATAAGCAAGTAAATACTTTAACGCTTTTTGACATTTGTGACAGAGAATAGATAGGGTACTTTAATGCGCAACGACACATTGTCAGTATTAGTAAGCGGGAGAGGGAAGGGTATAAACATATGTACATATATTTAATAGAAAGAACATTTTTAAAAAGAGGACTCAAATACGCCAAAAATACATATTTATGCATGCATATTTTGTTCACAGAAATGTCAAAGAATTCTTCAAAACCAAACATATTCTAAGCATTCGGAATGCATAGTATGTATATTATGAGCCAATCTTTTTCAAGTCGGAAGAATTTCGTAAAAAAAAAGATATTATGTCTCCGATCCGGTTGAAACTTTTTTTATGACTTCTATACACGTATATACGTATAATACGTATTCGAGGAAATATTTTTTTTAAATTTTTTTCTTCGGAGATTTGATCTGTCAAAGTTTGAATTTTTTCGTGATTCTGAGTAATCGTGTAATTCTTTAAATCATCATATCTCGGGTTCCGCTCATCGCAGGGACTTCATCTAAACGTCGTTTTAAAGCTAAAGAAACGGACTTAATATTAATTATTTATAAATCGTCATGATTACCCTAAGCTAACTTAGCTATAAGCAGTTAATATTTTTTAAGTTGATTTGCATGGTCAACACTATTAGGGACTGAAAATTCGGATGTGGTTGCAAATAATGGACCGTTACATCTGTTGTAGTTCAGAAATGCACCACCCCAGAGATACCACTTTTCCGATAAAAAGATTATAATCGAAAATGGTTCACGTGGTCCAAAGTTATCCGTATTGATCCATTTCGATCAAAACGTTCAAACTGGTCTCAAAATTAAACTGATGAAGCTTTCTCAATTTTTATAATCCAATTTCAGTTTCTGTTCTTTCCATCTTTTGTAGGGTTGGGGATGGTACCTACTTTGAGGCATATTGGTTTGAGTAGCTTACAACGATTTTATAGTGCCCACTTTTTTGAATTTATTAAAAGTAAAACTTTGGAGTAAATCGTATAACTTCTGCCTGGCATATATAACATGTAAATATCATACGCACTATTTCGCAGATTCACTAGGACATTTTTTTCTATGTATGTAAATTAGAGTGCCTCACCAAAAAAGATAAAAAGTTTTCATAGGCATTACAAATTTTTTTTATATTTAAAGACTATCGCCAAAATATTTCGGAAACGTATTTAGATTTATGTGAGCTGCACTGAGTTGAAATTATCCGCGAAAATCCATTTTTTAATAAAATTAATTTTTAGAAATATTGTTTTCAAAAAATCACCTCAAACAATAGAAGAGCTTAAGCTTAAAAGGTCTGCTAAAAACTGTTTAAAAAGTTGTTCAACGGATTAAAAAAAATGAGATTTATGGTATTATTTTCAAATTGATCCAGCTCACGTAAATTTTAATATTTTTCCGAAATATTTATATATTTATAATTAAAATGGGCAAGCAATACAGAATTGTTTTTTTTTTTGCATAGGGAGTGANAAAAAGTTGTTCAATGGATTAAAAAAATGAGATTTATGGTATTATTTTCAAATTGATCCAGCTCACGTAAATTTTAATATTTTTCCGAAATATTTATATATTTATAATTAAAATGGGCAAGCAATACAGAATTGTTTTTTTTTTGCATAGGGAGTGATTCACTCTAATGTAGTACATACATACACATAAGTATTTGGCCGAGCTTCTTCTCCTAATTGGGGTGTACGCAAACAGAGGGACCTGCGGTTTTACGCCGCCTTCGAACGACAGGGATTGAACCCAGGTCCTACGTAGTACGCGCGCCTCTTATCTCTGAGCTACAGCGGCCGACGAGCACCAACCAAAAAGGCTACACCGGAACAGGACAATTAGTAAGCGACAAAATTGCTCAACAAAAGAATACAATTACAGCACACAAATTAGGGGACAACAAAAAGCGTGCGCAGCAGAAACTCTGATGTCCCTGCGGTAAACAAAAGCTTNGCACAAACAGAGGGACCTGCGGTTTTACGCCGCCTTCGAACGACAGGGATCGAACCCAGGTCCTACGTAGTGATAGTACGCGCGCCTCTTATCCCTGAGCTACACCGGAACAGGACAATTAGTAAGCGAAAACATTGCTCAACAAAAGAATACAATTACAGCACACAAATTAGGGGCCAACGAAAAGCGTGCGCAGCAGAAACTCTGATGTCCCTGCGGTAAACAAAAGCTTGATGCACGAAAGCATATTGCTGAAGAGTGACTTTGAACTCCGCATACTTCAGCTGGCAACCGGAAAAGCACAAAGGTAAACGAAATATAAAAGAAAAATATTTAACAAAGCTGCAAAAAGTGCTACAACAATAACCAATACAAGTTGCCAACATAGCGTAACAACGAAAAAACACAATGATGAGTCGTTTTGCAAAATTCGTTGCACTTGTAAATATTTTGTTTGTTCGCGTTGTTCTGGTTGTAGACGATATTAGTCCTGTCATTCCTTTTGCTTTGGATACTCTGAACCACTCGAGAATTACCATTGAAGTGGTTGAAATTGAGCGCACGCAAATCACTTGAATTTTATTGCAACCCTACTGGTGAAAGACGCACCAGCAAGCATACACACCCCCACGCACACACACACACCACCAGCGCACATAATGCGTATGCATAGACAATGATGAAACGGCAGACAAAGGGAATTAATATTAATTGTGTTGCGCTTATCATAATCAAATGAGAACGGGATCAAAAATCAGTACCAGCATTTCCGTTNGGCATTGTTCTGGTTGTAGACGATATTAGTCCTGTCATTCCTTTTGCTTTGGATACTCTGAACCACTCGAGAATTACCATTGAAGTGGTTGATATTGACGCACCAGCAAGCATACACACCCCCACGCACACACACACACACCACCAGCGCACTTAATGCGTATGCATAGACAACGATGAAACGGCAGACAAAGGGAATTAATATTAATTGTGTTGCGCTCATCATAATCAAATGAGAACGGGATCAAAAATCAGTACCAGCATTTCCGTTAGCCGTTTGGTGATATGGGAACACACATACATAGGTATGTACATATGTACATATATAGTGGTTGGTAGTGATGGCACTGTTAAAGCTGATTTAGCTGTTGTTGTCGTTGTACGCATTGTTATCCTGCTGCTAGTGCTGCTGCAAAGCGAATTCGCTTATAAAATGGCATTGTGTGGATTTTGCGCATCCTTACGTCTTTACGACTGATTTCACTCACTAATTGGTGGTAGCAATAGCAACGACAAAAACGACGATATGAATGCTGTTGAAAGCGCGGAACAGCAGTGGAAGCAATGCACACGAGTTAGACTTATAAAGAATACTAGCCAATAAACATTTTTATTAAATCTCAATTTGATAGCACAGATTGAACGGAACGAAATGCTAAACAAATTTTTCTCATTGTTTCTTAAACCTTTCTTAAGTTGATAAACAATATTTAAGAAAATTTGGGCAAATGTTTAGTTTAAAATGATAAGCAATGCTAAAAATCAAATTGAGAAATAAAAATTTCTCAAGCGTTTGAATATTTTTTATTCCACTGTTCGTTGGGTATATACATTAGGGCGGGTCGAAAAACAGAACAAGTATGATACGCAAATTTTGTTGGTCTCACAATTATTCTAGAAAATGAATCCTAGTTGTCTGCGACAACTTCTTTAGTCTGCGGAATAAGCTTGAGAAATTGAAAATAAGAGTGGAATAACAATTTTTCAAGTTTTTACAAAAACTTGTGTAGATCAAATCCGGGATTAAGAAAAGTGACTTTCTACCATTAAATCACAAAAATGAAGTTGATATAAGAGAAGCAAACGGCAGCGTTATTTTGAGATGGGTCTAAAATTGGTTTTGGAGATTGGTTAAAATGGTAATTAATGGTAATTACTTTTAATTTGTCCTATTTATTTTTTCATGAATTATGATAGGAAGGAAGTTCCTCGTAAAAATGTTATTTTAAAATTTTCGAGTTCCTTCCGTAGACTGAAAATATTGACGCAGGGAACCAGGGTTTTTTTCTAGAATAAAGGATTAAAATATCACCTTTTAAGACTTATGTATAAAATTTTCGTATGAAGCATTTTGTGTTTTTTCGACCCGCCCTAATATACGTAGTACATGTGTACATACTTACATAAGTACATATACATATATATATGTATGTACATGTACGCGTTTATGCTTAGGATTTATTTTGTAGTATTTTTTGCTTTAACTCGCTTTTCATTTCGCCTCTCTCTTGCATTTTATTTGTACAGATGAGCAAATAAATAAATTTAATTCGAGCATCTGTTGTGAATTTATGAAAGCTCTGTATGCCCACAAAGGCTTCGAAGAGGGTTGATTGAGAGGTGGGGAGCTTAGTGTTTACTGGCGACTGTAATAAATTAAAGCATCTAAGGGTTGTATCCATTAGCAACACAAATTGGATTACACGAATGAATGGTAATAATAATGCAAAAATCTACACTTATCCGAAGTAAGCGTAATTGCAACAATGTATCAAATAAAATTATGAGGAATTCTATAATCATAATTTCCATAAATAATCGACTATGTGATTGGGAGTATAATATTTATTACAACATATGCCGTAGAAATATACACATACCTACATCTTCAAATAGCTTAGAGTACCCATCATGCCTCTGAAATATCCAGTTCCAAGAGATTTCGGTCTAGATAACTATATTGAACTATACAACTCCTCATCATACTTCTTCATCGAGTGATCTTACCCATTGAGCTAAGTTCGCCATGTAAGTTTTTTTGGCTTTTTCCACTTTTTCATTTGATTTTATTCCGGTTAAAGCAGCTCACGATTTTCGTTGTTTAGACCAACGATACTCAGGGTAGCAACCGAACACCCATTGAGCTGATATGAGAAAGCGAACACCCAGATATGGGTTGTGCACCAGGCTCGGAACCCGCCACGTAAAAAAAATCTGTCATTGAAAGGTACAAGCCTCGGATGAGACTACCATCTTTTGCTGAAGACCACGGCCGACGACTCGCTACATTAAAACGAGATTCTTCAATATCTACGTAGCCCATTTGTGCCCATGTCCCGACAAGAGAGTCTCTCATACGCTAGGACCTTCTTAGCAATGTTGAGAAGACGAATCCCGCGGATAATGGTACTAAAAGAAGCATTACACAAAGATTTAGCCGGTATGTCGTCCTTTTCAAGGCATTGAACCAATTGAGATTCAATTATGAGAAGGGACGCGAAGGGTATTTTCACAGTTTCCAAAGCTTAAATGGTTAAGTTTTTAATTGGTGCATATTAACTTGTGTACATATGTTCGAACATGAGGGCCCATCACTCTCTATAAAAAAAAAAAAATATCGGTGCCGTTTTCCCGTTGGAATTATAAAGTTCATTATGTTTTAAGACATTTTCCAAAATATTGTGGAAAACTATTAAGATTTGCGTGTGCTACACACATTTCAAAATACCTCCGAAAATCTATTTTAATAAATAAAATTAATTATTTATTAAAAATAGTTTTTCTAGAAAATAACCCAGATGATAACAGGTCTGCATAAAAATGTTTAAAAATGTTGTCAGCGGAATCGAAANAATCTTTTGCTGAAGACCACGGCCGACGACTCGCTACATTAAAACGAGGTTCTTCAATATCTACTTAGCCCATTTGTGCCCATGTCCCGACAAGAGAGTCTCTCATACGCTAGGACCTTCTTAGCAATGTTGAGAAGACGAATCCCGCGGATAATGGTACTAAAAGAAGCATTACACAAAGATTTAGCCGGTATGTCGTCCTTTTCAAGGCATTG
Source organism: Rhagoletis zephyria (assembly GCF_001687245.7). Taxonomy (NCBI): domain Eukaryota; kingdom Metazoa; phylum Arthropoda; class Insecta; order Diptera; family Tephritidae; genus Rhagoletis; species Rhagoletis zephyria. The sequence continues at coordinate 6,905 of NW_016169451.1, forward strand.
AACCAATTGAGATTCAATTATGAGAAGGGACGCGAAGGGTATTTTCACAGTTTCCAAAGCTTAAATGGTTAAGTTTTTAATTGGTGCATATTAACTTGTGTACATATGTTCGAACATGACTCTCAACATCACTCTCTATAAAAAAAAAAAAAATATCGGTGCCGTTTTCCCGTTGGAATTATAAAGTTCATTATGTTTTAAGACATTTTCCAAAATATTGTGGAAAACTATTAAGATTTGCGTGTGCTACACACATTTCAAAATACCTCCGAAAATCTATTTTAATAAATAAAATTAATTATTTATTAAAAATAGTTTTTCTAGAAAATAACCCAGATGATAACAGGTCTGCATAAAAATGTTTAAAAATGTTGTCAGCGGAATCGAAATATTATGAATTTGTTAAGTCTAACTAGCTCACGTAAATCTTAATACTTTTCCGAAACGGTTTGGCAGAAGGCTTAACACGTAAAAAAATGTATAGATCGGTTTGTAATTTATTTTTTATTTTATTTTTTTTTTTGGTGACGCCTTGTAATACACATTTATACAAAAATAAGCTGCAAGTGATGAAAATAAACAATAACATGGCTTCCTCGCTTCTAGGCAGTCAGTCAGTCAAGTGTCTGAGTGATAAATCGATTGCTGCCAAGTGACAACTACAAAAGCGAAATATTTACAATTACAAAGCTACAAGTGGTGACACCATCAAATAGCCGTTACTTCCACTCCAGTACTGCCAATTGTTTTGATATTTAGTTGTATGAGTTGGAAAACATACCCTGCAGTGAAAAGCCAAACCAGTTAGAAAAAATACTAGTTCATTAACTAGAATGTGCCTACCAGTTCGACAATTTCGAAGAACTTAGGCGATCAGCGACATCTGCCTTTGAATTGCCAAAGCCAAAAATAAAACGTAATTAATTGCTTTTCTTACAAATATCGGCTGTGGCGTCACGTGAAGACTACTGGTTGTGGTTCTGAAATCGCAGGTTCGAGGCCGCTTGGAGGTGGTTTAGATTTTTAAAGTTAAATAAATGTAAGTAAAAATAATTTATTCAATTTATAAATAAATAACAAATTTGAAAATCTAATTGCATTGCAAAAAAACATTTAGGAAGAAATGCTTGTGCTATAAAAACAAAGAAATTAAACAGAAATATTTTTTTTGTTAAATTTAAAAATTACAATAAACAGTCTAAACAAAAAAATAAATTTATAAAAAAAAAATATAAAAAAAAATAGAAAATAAAAAAATGTTCCCTGCGCCAGGATTTGAACCTGGGNAAAATGCTTGTGCTATAAAAACAAAGAAATTAAACAGAAATATTTTTTTTGTTAAATTTAAAAATTACAATAAACAGTCTAAACAAAAAAATAAATTTATAAAAAAAAAATATAAAAAAAAATAGAAAATAAAAAAATGTTCCCTGCGCCAGGATTTGAACCTGGGACCTCAGGCTTACCACGCGAGTGCTTTGCTCTGTAGGCCATTGTAACTGCTGGAGCGTCGCGAGCAAAAAGGCACACTTATGCTTTTCACGGGGCATGAATTGGCAGACTATCTCATCAACTGGTATGATGCTACTAGTAATTATACTAGTAGATGCCGATGCATAACATCTCGTAGGACATCGCAATGTTAAAAATACCAGTCGCTAACATTGAAAAAGGATAGAAATTGAACTAGTTCGGCTGAAACGCAAACCGGTAGAATTCTAGTTCACAACTAGTAGCTTTCCCTGCAGGGATGCAGACCACACCACACATACACACACAGACAGCCTTTTAGAGCGTTTGAGACAACGAAAGCTTGTTAGTGCTTTGATTGGCGCACAAATAAATGTTCTACAAACAATTGTTATTATTGTTACTGCGATTATGGCACTTACAGCAAAGGTTATTGCGTTTATTATTGTTCTCGCTGCTATCGTTGTTGTTATTATGCGGCCACTTCGAAACGGCCATGCGGCATGCTTTTAAAGCAATTTGTTCTTTCAAATGCGTCTTCACTTTCAAATGGCTTGCATAATTTTATAGCCTTTCTTGCCTTATTGTTGTTTATCTCATTTGTGGTGCGCGTAGTCACCAGCGTGCCGCTATTTAGACTCTGGTCCACCTTCTTCACACTTACTATAGGTTTGTTTTTTTGCGTGAGGGACCACTTACGCCTTTAATTTTTACAACCACTTTGCTGCGCGCGAACCTAAAAGCCACTTCCGTTTCGTATCGCCATTTTCGCTTTTTCCGTAACAAACTCCTCCTACTTTTACTGTAAATATATATTTTCCTTTCCCTTTCTTTCTTCTATCAATTTATTCTCATTCGGCTACTTTGCTTTACTTTCTTGTAGCCTGTTTGAGCTTTTTCCTCCTCCCTGCCTCCCTTTTTTTGCTTTCTTTGCTTGGCTTCCGGTTGGCTAGTCTTAGCTTATTGCAGCATGACTGCCACAGCTGGAATCGGTCTCTTGAGACACCAAGTCCAAGTCATTGCCTCAATTGTATCTCCAACATGGGCTTCCGTTGTGGCCAGTGCCACAGTGCTTTTACTATTTTCTTCTTTGTACCTGTCCCACTATTCGTTCGTGTGTGTGTTCGTGCGCAGTCAACAGATACTTTGAGGCAATCATTAGCGGATGTGGTGCTTGGATGCGCGCCGCTTCTAGTATGTTCGGCGATTTTTTTTTATGCTACATGGTTTCTGCATTTGTTCGTAATTTAAAGGAAGGGTTGTAATGTACTTAAGTACATAGACTCATTCTGAGTAGCATGAATCACCTAAACCGCAACGGTATGCGCTCAAAGGGATGCTCTGTTATGATTTAATTCAGCAGGTCGAGAATACCGGATGCAAAGAGTGACTATCATACCAGCAGCATTTTCAAAAAAAAAAAAGCTTAACACAATTGTGCCGCGCCATATTATTTGATCGAAGTTTTTATTTTACTACCAAACATCCTTGCAACTTGAAAATACTAATTTAAAAAAAATTTTGTAGCTAATAAATTTTTTTTCCTTAAAACGGGGTTAGGATTCCCTTCCAGTCTGCATATTTTTAAGTGGTCCCATCTCTCAAACTTTTTACGTTAATGAAATTCAGTGTACCAACCCTAGTTCTGCCACATACGACTACGCCACTCGCCACTCCTTTGCTGCACACCAATTGCTCTAAGCAGTGCAACTTTGTTTCCTCTGTTGCCAACGTAACATTAGTTCTGTGCAAATTTTCTTTGAATATCCCATTTCTCTTTTCTTGCTACATACTTCCTTCTGTCTCAATAGCACAGACGTCCAACTAGTTTTGTATATCACACATTTTATTGCACCCCAGCGTGTTGCATCGCTTCATTGAATTTACGCGCTACGACATGCAACTCGTTGTCAAGTGCGTGGTCGTGTGCGTATCCACATTGTAGCGTGCGAGTGAGTGCCCTACTCAAAGTACCGTAACCGAAGTGCCACAGAATTAAATAGAGAGTGAAAGCAAAAGTATTGCAACAAAATCATTTATTTCAAGTGCTTGTCTTTGAAGGGACGGGAGGGAGGAGAACGAAGAGCAAATGGGAGGCTCGTAAAAACTTAAGAGAAAATACAAAGTAGTTTATGCTGACTGCTGTATATTGCAGCTATGGAAGCTTGCTGATTGTTGGCGGCGTTGACTCTAAGCCACTGGGCATCCTTCTATTTCCGTTTGTTTTGCCAACTACTTCGACAGGCATAACTAAAAGCTCTCTCAATTTTTAAAAGAATTGCGCGCAGAGCTGACTACAGTGAATTGTTTTTACAATAAAAATGTATAGAGATTCCTAACCTCAACGCGTAAGTCGCTATAACAAAATTTTCTTTTGTATATTAATTTGACTAGCCGGTTTTGTATGTGCATATACGTATTTGGAGAAAGCTTTAACTTGATACCTAATTTTTTAGTTCAACGATTGGTGAACATCTTATAATTAAAAAAAAATTGGCAACCCTACTCACATTTTGTAATTAAACAAAAGAATCTTATGTTTTTTTTGGACAGATGACACCCCTACAGAAATTCTAAATTCCCACGACAATTCCCCTATCGATACAGATTATATTAAACAAAATCTCGTCGAGATCCATTCAGTCATATTCGAGATTAGCGAGGTAAAAAAATCTCGGTTTTGCTTAATACCGTGTAGCCATAAAATAGTAATTTTAAATAGGTGTCAGCCCTACTAAAAAAAATCTTTTGTATATTTTGTTGTATCTCATTTTGTTAAATCAACAAATGGTGAAGATCTTGTAATTTTTAAACAGGTGACAACCCTACTCCAAAAAAGAATACATTATTGCACATCTAAATAAATAGAAGCTAGGTTTTTTCATTTGACAGTGTTGGCGCAGAACTAATTTCTTCGCTTATTAGGGTTGAATAAAGAAATTTTCTTAACAGTAGGCAACCCTGCCCGAAAAACATAAATAGTAATGCTTATCTAGGGGCTAATCGCTTTCATTTGGCGCCTCATTTTTTGTACTCCAACGAACGTGGCGGATCTTATAATTTTTTTGACTGTTGGCAACCCTACATATAGAATTTTTAGATACTAAAGGTCACTCTCCTATCGATACAGAATATACTAGAAGAAGGCTGGTCCAAATCCGTTCAATACCCGACTTTCCTTTATACTATGTATATGTAGATTAAACTGAATTAAAGGCCTGTATGTAGCTCTCAAGAAAATCAGAAATGGCGAAGAAATTTTCTTGTTTCGGATTTTCTAAAGGCTGTACGCAGTTCTTAAGAAATTCGCTACGCTTTCTTCAAGGGTTTCTAAAGTTTTTTTTTTTGAAAAAATAGCACAAGGCAACCTATGTATGCACAGAAAAATATGCTTGTTCCATTATTTCTTGAGGAAAGAGTAAGGCAACAGGCTGCGCAGATCATATGTCAGAATTCTTTGGACACACACGAAATAATGGCAATTTTGTTCTTGACCGTTTTCTTAAGAGCTGCATACTGGCCTTAAAAATATTTTCGAAATAAATTTTTTTACATGTTCCGTTTAGCGTCCATATTATGATATTTCATTAAAGCGCGTAAATTTAATTAGGCTTTAAAACCTCCTTAAAAATTTTTTGTTCGACTTAAAATTTAAACAGGTGGCAACCCCTGTAAAATCTTATGGAAAAACGCAAATTGGCTTTTAAAAAGGCGGAAATCCTTTTAAAAATAAAAAGAGACTTGGCTCCAAAAAAAGTTGTCTCTAAACAATTTTTTGCCACCCGTATTGTAATACTTCAGTTAATTTATTAATAAAAATTAAATTTTAATTTTTAAATTTAACTTTTAAAACAGATGGCAGTACTCTTAAAATATATTTTCTCCTACGAAAGAGCAAAAAACTTACTCATGAATACACTCACCTACATACATTCACATTTCTAACAATAGTAAGCCTTCATTTAACTTGTCATTTAAATTAATTTTAATCGTGAACATATGGAGTCTCTAATAGGGCATCACAACGGGCCCATGTTAGCCTACGTGTGCCTTTTTCCTGCAAGGGATGAGGGTAGCCGAGACAACCTTAACTAACCTAATCGTGAAAAATATTTTTAAAATAAATATTTATATATTTAATTAAACGTGTAAGTTAAATTGTTTTTTGAATTTCTAAATAGGTGGCAGCCCCGTTTGAACGTGATTGATTGATAACCATATTAAAATATTTATTTTCCTTGTTAATTAAACCGATTTTAATTTTCTGATCAGATGGCAACCCTCGTAACTCATATTTCCAAAATTCACCTCTCCTAAAATATTTTATTTTTTTTGTTAGTTAAATTGATTTTGAATTTCTAAGAATATTTTCGTAAAAAAATCGTCACATTGCTGTGATAGTTAATTTAATTAATTAATTTTAAATTTTTAAAACTATTTTAAAAATAAAAAGTTTTGAAAACCCTTGCTTTAGACACCCACATTGTCCTAATATTTTATTTAACTTAATAATTGTTTGATTTTAAGGTTCAGAAGAGGTGACAACTCTCATTAATAAATATCCTATATTTTAGTCCAGGTTATAACCTATCCGTTTGCCAAATTTGCTTCAAATCGGTTCCGCGGTTTAAAGTGAAAGAGCAGCAAACATAAGGGCAAGCTTTTGATATGTAAAATAATCTAAGTTCTTCCCTTGAGAAAAGCTTATATTTATGTCAATTTGAATTAAAAATTTATTCGACTTTTTATCAAATATTTTAGGAAAAATTTTTTACCTCCCCTTGAGAATAAAGAATTTCTCAAAGATTGGAAAAAAATTTGAAAAAAATTTGCCTGGCGCACTCCCAAACTTTCACATTTACAACACATATTAGTAGGATTGTACTTATTTTCGTTGGGACATTAATTGCGCATACTCACAAATGCCGCAGCGCAAGTAAATAAGCTCATTGCGTAGATTTGCTATTTAATATGCACCACCCACCCTCAGAAATGTTAAC
>NW_016169451.1:13399-17395 GCF_001687245.7 Rhagoletis zephyria
AATTAATAATGGCCATACCAGTGGGTGATTTATTTATTTCTGTTTTCGTATGGAATATGTAGTAGCTTATGTCGGGAAGCTGGCTTTAGTATAATGCGGCATTCCCTTTATTCTTTAAACGACAAGGAATTTTTTGATGAAATGTAAATAAGAATATTGACTGGCTAGTATCGGAACTATTTCTCGCTCGTTTATTTGCCAAAAGTTCTTCAGCAGCTCGGCGCCAGTCAGTCATTCGCAATCGTATGCTGCTAATGCCGCATTATACTAAAGCCAGCCTTTCGACATACATAAGCTACTATGCCATACGAACATAGATTTATTTTATTGGTTGGCATAAGTTTTCCCAACATTTCTGTAAAAAAAAAAATTAACCCATGTCGACCGTTGAGGCTAAAGTGGACACATGTAAAAAATTAGACTGTGTTCTGTGTATAAAAATAGGATTTGGTTTTAATGCTCATAACTATTTAGATGTACAATACTCTCTAATATGGCATTTCCGACTGCGATATAAATATATATATACTATATGATATCGTTCTACATCCCACTCATCTATCGTTACATGCAAATACCATACCATTTAAATCATCCATTCTTTGTGATAAAATTTCATGTTCCTGCCTACGGAGTTATCAGAAAATTTTAATGCAGTATTTACCCTAAGAGACTACTAAAAAAAATAGGTTTTGTAAATTGCCTTTTTCTGTAATATTTGTTCAACGTTTCTTTGGCATTTCATAAGAACTCAAGCGCTTACGCTGACATACATATAAACTATGCATATATTTCCTAGCCCACTTTATGAAAATCGTCAAGCTGTATCTGCGAACACGCACAAAAATCATTAAATTCTTACGAAATATTTAAGTATGCAAATTTACTAACTGAGGTACTGATTTTGAAATGTGAAAGAAAAGTGGGTCGATTTGCTTGTTGTTTTTTTTCATAGGCGTTATGGCAGCGCACTACACTCAAGTGGCTCTTTGAAATCAGGATAAGCCTGCATTTTCCATCGATTATCGCTGTGGGTGTGTGCGTATGTGTCAAAGCATACCAGCATATTAACCGCTGTTTACACGCTTTATACTCGATTTTTGTTTGCATGGCGATGGAAAATCTGGAGTTCTTCGATTGCCAGTAATTCAAAGAATCGCTGGCATTTATACCATAACTATCTTCTTATACAAATGAAAACTCATATGAATAAGTGTAGATATGTATGTATTCTTCTTTTATGGAAATATTTAATTTTCCACTGTTTTAAGGCGAGGCATTCGCTGTATGGCTGGTGTGTGAGATTTAAAACTTTTAAACATCCTACAAAAAATGATTTGCATGTATTTTTTCACCTTTTATGAAAAATAGCAACAATGTTGAAGTACGCTTGCAACATTCGCAGCACTCCAACACTTAAGCGAAAATTCACACAACGCTCCACGGCAACAACAAACGGCCGGCCATTTGCTTCATCATACAAGGATATCTTTTATTGCATTTTATTTATTTTACATACTCTCCTGCCTCTTTATTCGTTGTGAGTGTACATTTCGACTCATCGCCTTTCGCATTCAGCCAAACGCACGCAATATGCCACACTTCATAATTTCATTATTTACTTCAGTCAGCCATGTAAAAGGATACGCTGCATATGCCACTCATCGCGCGAGCGCACGGCACGCAGCAAACACTTGCTTGTGTACTTACTTGGCTTGGTGTAGGAAGCTCCCATACTCACTAAAAATAAATATATGTATATGTATATATAGAAATGTTTAGCTTGAATTTGTTTCTTATTGTTGTTGTTTGCACTATCACTACTTTTGCACACACTGTTTTCGCTGTTTTGGGTGGTTCTCTTTTCTACGTATGCGTACGCGTACGTGCGCGTGCCACTGACTGGGACTCGAAACGTTTTAACCCATGCCAGCATTTTTTTCCACTCAGCTGCTTATCCACATTACTGGATGCGTACGTGCCGCTTCCGCTGCTGACCAGCTCCATTTTCAATCCTCAGCTTCTTTTCACAGCCACTCATTCACGCTGATTTTGTTGGCATCCATTTACCATTTGTATTTATTTTTATTCCGCTGTCCATCGCATTGTCTGACGACTGTCTATTTGATTCTAGTACTTATGTATATCACTGCTTCCCGGTTTGTCTGCTGCTCTACACTTTCGCTTTCTTCGCTTGCGTTGTTTGGTGCGGTGCTGCCACGTGCCATGACGCATGCAATGCTTTACTTTTAATTGGATAATTACTCATCTACTTTGACAGAATTTCAATTTTCATGAATGAATGCGGATGTGATTTTTTGCCGGAGCTGCACAACATTTCCTGTAACTACAGCGGTCGTCCCTCGGCAGGCAATGGCAAACCCCCGAGTGTATTTCTGCCATGAAAAACAGCTTCTCATAAAAATACAATCGCCGTTCGGAGTCGGCGTAAAACTGTAGGTCCCTCCGCTTTGTGTGACAACATCAAGGCGCACGCCACAAATCGGAGGAGAAGCTCGGCCAAACACTAACATATGTGTAAGCGCCAATCTATTATTATTATTATTCTATCGATTTCACTACACTACGAAGCATTGTATCGATATCGTTGATTACAATACTAAAATTGTTTAGTAAAGATATCGGAATGGACTTTTAAGGAAGAATGACGCAGATGGGAATGCATTCATTCAGAGCAATGTATGTATGTACACTGAGAAAAAATCAACCAGAAAAAAATCAACCAAAAATTTATAAACAATACCAAAATCAAACTTGAAAAGGAATCAAAATGCTTTTTGTTTTATATTAGCAATGCCATATTTGATATTTTCAACAATAATTTGTTTATACTAACCACCCTTCTGTTTAAATTAAACAAATTTTTGTTTGCAGATTTTATCGTTTGAATATGCTAATGTTCTGCACTACACAGAGGTGGAGACACAAAACAAAAATTTGTATTATAATTTCAACAAGTTGCCTCTGATAGGATTTGAGCCCAAAACCATCTGGAAGTTAGCAAATAACAAGTTTCTTCGTCGTTTGACTTAATTCTTCACTTCACAGATAATGTTTCGTAAATAAGAAAAACGAAAAACAAAAAAAAAAAAATTGATATTACATGTTGCCTCCGACGCCATCCGAACCTGAACCTGCCGGAAGCTAACAAATAACAGCAAGCATTTCTGCAGGTTTAGCTGCAGGCCTTACAATCTTGCGGTCAAATCTCGAAACGTCTCCGAAGTGGTAACTTGGCTCTAAAGTAGTACTATTTTAACCACATTGAGCCACTGGCTTTCATGCATAAAAAGTGAGCTTAAGCTCAGACTCAATTATTGTATGGATGGAGTGAGGTCAAGCTCAAAAATTTGTACTGAAAATCGAGTCGGAGCTTAAGCTCACCAGTAATTTACCAAATGATGTAATGCCCTTTTTTAACTTCCTAAACAGTGGAGGCTGAAATAAATGAAAAATATTTTTTTTTTCCTCATTTGGTTCTCGATCTATTATAAATTATCCCATTTCATTGCGTCGAATATAAAGGTTTGGTTCAATATGCAGTAACCTTTTTTTGTACATCTCTGTTATTTTTCAGGTTAACTTGATTAGCTTTTAAATGCACTACCGTAAGCATTACAAAGAAAAACCGGACATCCCTATCATATCTATTCATAGTCACTCCATTTCCGACAGCTGCAGTTGATGTGGTCCAAGTAATTCAATTAATTTTGAAGCTACTAACAAAAGTGGGAAAGTATGTAGTAGTTTAAACAACGAAAGGATGCGTTGCAAAGAGCAGACATGCAAGACAAAAAATAAACAAAATGCATAGAATGAAAAACGTAAGAAAATGTTCGAAATTAAATTTCACCCAAAACAATGCATTCGCCAAACTATTGAGCATTGTTGTTGTTGCTTGAACGCTTGTTGTTAGTCTGTTTTTGGTTTTTTGTAGGAAAATCAAACTTTATTCGAGGCAACTAAATTAAGGAG
>NW_016169452.1:0-1669 GCF_001687245.7 Rhagoletis zephyria
TAAAAATCAGTCGGTAATTTTATTGTTAAAAATATTTTTTTTTTATAAAAAAAAATTATTTTTTCCTTTAAATGTGGTTATTCTCAAATTTTTATATACGAAGTATACAAATATGCATATCAGAAGAAAGGAGTTTAATTGCCTTTACAAAGATACGAATTTTTTAAAAATCGGTTAGTGTTTTTTTGTTTAAAATATTTTTTGATAAAAAAGGAATTTTTTCTTTTAAATGTGTTTGTTTTTTAATTTTTATATACGAAGTATACAAATATGCTTATCAGAAGAAAGGGAGTTTAACGCCTTCACAACGAGTACAACCTTTTAAAAATCGGTTAGTAATTTTTTTGTTTAAAATATTTTTTTTAAACGGTATTTTTTCTGTTAAATGTGTTTTTTCTCAAATTTTTATGTACGAAGTATACAAATATGCATATCATAAGAAAGGAGATTTATTCATCTTTGCAACGATACCAATTTTTTAAAAATCGGTTAGTAATTTTTTTGTTTAAAATATTTTTTTTAAACGGTATTTTTTCTGTTAAATGTGTTTTTTCTCAAATTTTTATGTACGAAGTATACAAATATGCATATCATAAGAAAGGAGATTTATTCATCTTTGCAACGATACCAATTTTTTAAAAATCGGTTAGTAATTTTTTGTTTAAAATATATTTTTTTGTATAAAAAAAGGTATTTTTTCATTTAAATGTGTTTTTTCTAAATTTTTTATATACGAAGTATACAAATGTGCATATGAGAAGAAAGGAGGTTTAGTCACCTTTACAAAGATATACATTTTTTTTAAATCAGTTCTAAATTGTTTGAAATATAAGGAATTTAATTTTTCGAAGACCTGAATTTTGACCCCTTATAGCACCTGTAATATAAGTTTGCAAAAAAAAGTTATATCCCATTTAAATTAGAGCAAAAGGAGGACTAAATACATCTATATTTTTAGATTTTTAGTTATTTACATGCAATAATTAAATATAATTTTTTATCAAAAGTTCTATTTCGAACTTCGAATATGGGCCATATCTCGCTTTCGGAGGCTAACTTCGAAAAACGGAGAAATCACTTTTTTACCTATGTCTCAATCTCGTAAAAAAAATGGTTTGGTCCAATACCCAGAAAAAAAGTTGATTTTGCCGTACAGTGTTATATATAAATAAGACTGTGAAATGCACTGAATACATAAAAAGTGGAGCTAAATAAAATTAATGTCTTTATTATTGTACTCGTTCTTGATAACTTTTTAAAAATAGGTGCGTATGTTGTCCCTAATTCGATTTGCTATTGAAGGATAAGCTTTGTTGTTCCCCTCCTGACGGCTTTCAAAATCGAATTTATTTGCGTTAAAATCTTCCACTCTGTAAATGCAAATGCTGAGGAGTGCTCAAACAACATTTATAATTTCACTGGCTTTGAGCGGTGAGTAATGCAGATCAAGATGCATTTTTTTATGATGCTTCACTCATCTGAAAAGGATCAAATATATCCCTAAATGTCCGCCTTTCAACTTTCGCATCAGCAATCTGGGACTCGTTGTCCTCTTCAAGCAATAACGCTGCGGCTATGGATTTTATTCTTGTAATTATGTTTCCACTTAAATTAAGAACAAACGAAATTTTATTTTTAAATTGCAATAATATAAGATCTTCTTCTTCTT
>NW_016169452.1:5092-6318 GCF_001687245.7 Rhagoletis zephyria
TAGAGAAGCACACCGGGGTACTGCTAGTATAAGTATGTAAGTATACACGCAAACATTTTCTATAATTACTGGTATAGAAAAACAATGAACTCTGAAAAGAATTACTATTTTATTCAACAAAAAAACTTTTTGTGTAACACATAAAGCATATTAAGGGCCACCAACTTACCTATTTTAAAGTATAGTAAAATCGTTAACGGACAAGATAACGGCCCAGAAACGTAAGGAATATACATAGAAATATGTTTACTTGCCTTAAAGGAAAGGCGTTCGCTTTATGAGCGAAGAGTTAAATTCATGAAAATCATAAAAAAAATTTGAATAAGTATGAATGAATAAATTTTGAAAAGGGCTAAAAAAAGGGCTAGGGGCAATTTCAAATTTTTGTGGCCAAAAAAAGAATTTGGTAGCCAAATTTAGCCACCAAATTGCTAAAACGGCATCACTGGTAGGAAGTGCTGAAATGATTGCAAACACTCATTTAATTTGTCAAGCAATTGTGCGGTAGCAGCTAGCGAGCCATGAGGAGTAGCAGTCCAGATAGAACATCGAATAAAGCTTCGATGAAAGCGAAATTTGCTAAATTGAAATTAAAATTTTGTAGCGANTCTAAAACGGCAACACTGTTCCTGACACTCCTCAACGTACCAGTTGTTCTTTCGGGCTCGCTGATCTCCGACTACTTCTTCGGCGGCGGTACTTAATGAGCGGGAAATGTGGTTCCACTGCTCGCATATGTCGGTTTGTTGAAGAGTGCTCTCTGAGAGCAGGTGTGAGAGTCGAGTAGCGAAAGCGCTGGCTGTCTGTTGTGATTGCAGCTTTTCGACGTTAAGCTTTCCTTGCATATTTGGGCGCACATTTTTTGCTGCACAGAGGCGGGTGCGTATCTTGGCTGCAACAAGATAGTGGTCCGAGTCGATGTTTGGGCCTCGGAGGGTGCGTACGTCTAAAACACTGGAAGCGTGCCTTCCGTCTATCACAGCATGATCGATTTGGTTTCTTGTTTTTCAATCCGTAGACAGCCACGTAGCTTGATGGATCTTTTTATGCTTGAACCTAGTACTGCATACTACCATGTTTCGGGCCCCGGCGAAGTCGATCAGCCTCAATCCGTTGTCGGACGTTTCGTCGTGGAGGCTGAATTTTCCGACGGTGGTTCCAAAGATCCCTTCTTTGCCCACCCTGGCATTGAAGTCGCCAAGCACGATTTTGATATCATGACGGGG
>NW_016169452.1:6537-17395 GCF_001687245.7 Rhagoletis zephyria
CCGTCTCCGTTGTCGGTCGTTTATTTGTGGAGGCTTCCGACGGTGGTTCCAAAGATCCCTTCCTTGCCCACCCTGGCATTGAAGTCGCCAAGCACGATTTTGATATCATGACGGGGGCAGCGCTCGTACGTGCGCTCCAAGCGCTCATAGAAGAGATCCTTGGATGCCTCATCCTTCTCTTCCGTCGGGGCATGGGCGCAGATGAGCGAGATGTTGAAGAATCTCGCTTTGATGCGGATTGTGGCTAGACGCTCGTCCACCGGGGTGAACGACAGTACTCGGCGACGGAGTCTCTCTCCCACCACAAATCCAACTCCTAATTTGCTCTCCTTTACATGGCAGCTGTAGTACACGTCGCAAGGCCCCAGACATTGCTTGCCTTGCCCCGTCCAACGCATTCCTTGGATGGCGGTGATGTCAGCTTTTGTCCTTACGAGGACATCAACCAGCCGGGCAGAGGCACCTTCCCCATTAAGGGTCCGGACATTCCAGGTGCATGCCCTCAAATCGTAGTCCTTTAAACATTTGCCGTGGTCGTCATCATAAGGGGGGGTCTCATCCGAGGCTTTGCCTTGCTTCTTCACTGGAAGTGGTTTTTACGTGGCGACCCCAAGCCCAGCGCACAACTCATTGCTGGGACGGGGGTGGTTTCGCAACCCAAATACACGTTTATATAGCGAGCCGCTTGCTCCAAGCAGACACCCGCTTGCAGCCGCACCTACTGGTGAACAGACGCTGCAGACTTCAGTGAGCCCTTAAACCGAATAAGTCAGAGTGGCCCCACCGAAGCTCCCTCTCTTTCTGCCGTGACCCAAGGCTCCACTCGGATTGGTTACCGCATCTCGCACATGGGTTGCTCACGTTGCCCAGAGTGCGCGAACGAGGACGCAAGAGTCGGGATTGAGTATAGCCATGCAACTGTAACTGCATACCCAGCGCAACGACTATACCCCATTGCACTCCATGACATAAGATATATTTGGTTTTTTTGGGGGCTTTAAGGTAGATCGGCCAGTTTATATAAAACCACCGCCAGGTTATTCCTCTGCTTTCAAAATATATATCCTCGTATGTTGTTTTCCAAATGCTGTGTGCAAACGTCGGTCCACTGATACACGATGGTATTACCGCTAAGGGCCAGAACCACGTGCAAAAGTTTCTGTTTATATATGTATCATACGTCTTATTCCTTTCAAATCTTTGACGATTATATCAAATTAAAAAGTTTTATTGTCATTTAATGGTCCACAAGTAACCAGGTTATTCCTCTAATTATTGGTTATATGTCAGAGTGTATTACTAAGATTGAAAAATTAAATGGCTGGGAGCTAAGCCCTCATGTCGCTAGGTTATTCCTCCAATTTGGTAATTTATTGTATTTTAATGGCAGAGAACAATGTCTTCATATCGCCAGGTTATTCCTCCAATTTGACAATTTTATAATTATTCGTCAAATTATATTTTTAGGTTGTGATTGAAAAATTTTCTGTTTCGTTTTGTGGAACAGTTAATTTGTTCATACGATAGTACCGTATCAACGGTACTCTTAAATATTTTCGTTTAATTTTAGTGTCAATTTTCTTTATGTCAACGTCTATTACATTACTTATGTAATTATTACTTTGTAGTATTATCTTCTCTTGTTTTTAAAACTTCTAAAGCTGAAATCACACGATTGCCGCAAATGCACCAATCTGGAACAATTTTTATTGTGCTGTATTGGAGCACAATAAAAAAATTGTCCCAATAAAATTCTGTACAGTCACACGGTTGCCTCTTTTTATACAATCTTGATTGCCGCAAGTTGGTGAAAAGCAATATAGTGACAATAATTGTCCCAAACTTATCACACGATTGTTCTAGCATGCGGCAATCGTGACAATAAGATGTTGCGCTGACTTCTAAATTCTGTTTTGTTCTTTGTTGTGTAAAAATGGCGTATTCTTAAAAAAAGTAAATTGCATCTAATTTATATATTGTGGGCTCATTTTATGCATATTTGTTGTTTGAAAGCAAAGAAGCAAACACTTGAGTCCAATGAAAATTGACGCATTTATTTAGAAGTTTGAGTGTACAGTTTTTTTTATTTCTCGACGATAACTACAACGTGATATATATGTGGAGTTCAAGTTACAAGAGTTTTCTTTTTAATTTTGGTTTTCTTTTTAATTTTGGATTTTTTATTAATTACAAGTAAAATTGGTACAAAATAATTATGTATGTTGAAATGAAAGCTGTGAATTTATATAATTTATGTTTGGAATGAAATTTTATAATTATATGTACAGCTCGCAGCAAAAGATAACACCTGAACATTTTAATCAGTCTTGACTTTTTTCTTCTGTTTGTTTAGTGTTAATTTTTTCTATAAATCCATAGCTCGTTGTTTAGTAAAAACCCCAAAAATAAAAATTTCAAACTTTATACAACAATTATAAACATTTCTTAAACTTTTGATAACAATTCAACGGTTTTTAATTTGGATTTCTAGAAAAAAAATTGTTATGCAGTTTACAAAGTAATTTGCATAGAAGAAAGTGCATAATACCGCCAGTTAAAAAAATTATAAAAAGCGACAGGATTTTTTAGCAACTTCAAACTTGCACCTTAGTACTAAATTTTAATGAGCTATAAAACCGAATAACAATTTTTTTTTTCTAGAAATCGAAATTAAAAACCGTGCAATTGTGTTAAAAAATTTAAGAATTTTTTATAATTTTTGTATAAAGCTTGCAATTTATGCGGTTTTTGTTACACAATGAGCTATACTTCTATAGAAAAATAATGAACACTAAACAAATAGAAGAAAAATAGTCAAAACTGGTCAAAATGTTAAGGTTCTACCATTTCGTCGTGGGCTGTATTGAACTTTTAAGTTATTTTTTTTTATAAATATGTACTGTCATGCCAGTTCGCCAATTGGCGACATAAAATACCTTTCGTATTCTTCTCGTATGAGTTTTGCTTGTGGTGGTATATATCGCAGCAAAGATCCGTCATCGGACTTTAAGAAAAATTATAATTTGAATACAAATTAAATAAAATTAAAAGTTATGTTGCTTCCGAAAACAAGGATATTGATTTCAGTGATTTTTGGACACATAAGGAAGCAAAAAAGTAAATTATTAATAAACAGCCTAAATATTGTTGTGTATTGCTCACTTCAATTGCCGCACAAGAACACAATAAATATTGCCGCAATTTTGAAATTTTCATTGCCCCATGATTGCCAATCGAGCTATCACACGACTGCCGCAAGTGGGTTGTATTTGATTGGGCATTGTAAGCACAATATCGGCCTCTATTGCCGCATGAGTCAATTTATTGTGAAATCACACGATTGGGGCATAAAATGAGGCAATAATTGGTGTATTGCGGCAATCGTGGGATCTCAGCTTAATGTTATATTTAATGAACCGACTTCATTTTTGTGTGTATATTAATCAGATATTTGCTTTAACAAAACTCGACAGGTCAGCACGACCGTACTCGTGGAGGCGCCATTTTGAACTGTGTATTTAGATATTTTAAAATATCTACAAGTTTTAACTTCGTAAACTGCTATCGTTTGGTGGCAAATATTTGTTTTGTTTTGTTTCGATTTCACACATTCCTATGTAAACAGCTGATTTCGAAGATGTTTTCGCTCTTCCTGTTGTTCTTTCGATTCGATCGTAACTCAGAATACCAAAATGCGATTGTTGTGGAGCGGAATGCGGGAACGTAATCGAAATGCAGAATAACCTCCATAGTTTAACCTGTGTTTGAGAAAATCCTCTCGCAAGGGACAGATGACTCAACAACCGTGATGTATAGGCGGGCTTGCTTATATAGCTGCGGAAATGTAGTGCGCATATCCTCCCATTCCTCTGAGGCGAGCAGTGTTGCCGTTTTGATCCATATACTTCAAAAGTGATACGTGTTTATATAAATTTTCGAAAGATACTTTATTTTTTCGCTCATTTCGCGAGATACTTAAATTTTCCTCGTAGTACCAATTTTGATACATGACAAAGAGAAAATATATATGTAACTAGGTACTGGCAGCTTTTAAAATTTGATCGAAAATATTGAAACGTTTGGTGGTGTCAAATAAGCTGAAAGAAGAATACTTGAAACAAACTATTTATGTATAATGAGCTGACTGCATTCGTTTTTCATTTACTTTACTAGCCGCATACATACATAACTCTGCCGCTGCAGAACGTATATTTTCAGATTTAAAATTAATCCAATGTAAAAAGAAAAATAGACTTTCATTACAAAACTGTTGAGAATATAATGGGACGTATTCATAGTCAAAATTAAGTCCACACTGAAGGTAGTTTCAGCGTTTTGACATAATTTCCAACGAGTTTAACGTGGGGTGTATTACATAATTTGATAATTAACGTAAATGATCGACAGCTAAAGTTTTAAGTACATATATAAATTTGTATACAGAAACTTGAATATACATCTATACATAAGGTGCATTCTTTTGCAACCGAGCTACAAAAGAACACTTGCTTAAATGACGAAATACACGCAAGGCAACAAAAACTCGGCTATTTATCCGAGTTCATCCAGGCCGGTTAAAAAATACGCGGTCTGAAGGGTAGTGCTGTTAAGTGAAAAAACTGCTCTATTGTGAATTCTTAATGGGAAAGTGGAAATAAGTGTTTATATTACGCAAATACCTCGCATAATTACTTACTTAAATTATTTTTTGTATCTAAATCCCGTTAAACCAATCACGTTTTTCTCGCTTACGTTGTCGCTCGCTTACAAAAAATACACCTATACATACTATTTTTGTTCGCCTTTATACAAGATTAAAAACAATAAACATACATATGTAGATATGTAGATAAGTGTATGAATGTGAATTACATGATTTTTCGATTATTGACAATAATAAAAAGCAGTGGTATAAAACCAAATATAATTTTTTAACAGTTTTTTCTTGATACTTAGATACTGAAACAAAAAATACAAGAGATACATTTAATCCATTTTTTGTTTTTTTTTACGATAAATTTTCTCAGGACCTCGCGGCAACACTGGTGGTAGTGTATTTTGCCGAGAGCGAACGACTCGGCCATTCAGTCGCAGCCCTGCCAAATGTACGGATTTTTCCGTACGGTACGGATTTGCAGGGGTGAAAATGGTTGTACGGATTCAACGTACGGATTTTTAGCTTTCCGTCAAGATGTACGGATTTTTGGAGTGTTTTTTCATACTGTTTAAATTTGCCTGTTTTACACATATCTCATAGGTTTCTTATAGTTCGTGAAATCTCAATTTTTTTATTAAAAAATGCGTTATTTTCTTACTTCAAAACCCAAACATGAGAAGAGGATTTATAGGCTTTAAAGTTATATATAAAAATCTATTGGTAGACTTTGATTGTTGGGAGTTTTTGTCGCGTAAAATAAAACCAAAAAAACCCTAATTTTGTTTATTTTTCAACTCTAACTATCGCTTCAAATATTGTACTGATACGGGTAGGGTCGATCACCTACCTTAGGGATGCACAGCAGAGGTGCACGCAGTCGACGTCGCGGGCAAACTGCGCACACGCGAGCGTACTACGCGAGGTGAAGTGAGCTGTACGGAGATGGCATCGTATACATATTAACCACTACACACTTATTTTCAAGTAAAAATGCGTGTATGTATGTGTAATTTTGCGGCAACTGAGCCAGTGTGGCATCAGGCCACCAGAAAAAGCCAATTTTTCCAAAACAAAAGCGCCAAGTTTTTATTATCATGTTTAATAATTTTTTTGATTCAGTAAAAAGTGTATATACATATCCATTTCCTCAAGTTTTTATAAATAAATTAATTTCAATACATTTATAACAACGCAAAACATATTTAATTTACCTATTCCTCACATTTTATTCAGTAAATGAATTCCATGTAGAATATTAGTGTATAGTGTATACATACATACATATTTATGTACCTATGCATTCGGTGTGCTTAAATTAAAAAAGCATCACTAAATACCGCACCAAGCATTGAATTCCAATTATTTTGGCTTTTTGGTTTCCCAAAAGCACGAAATTTATTGCAAAATGCACGACCTCGGCAACAGTGAGCTGAGCACATCAATGCTCAAACAGTGATGCCAGACCAAGTATTGAGTAAATGCGCTATGTATATTTTTCTTTTAAAGCAAAAGTTCAAATTGGCGAGGGTATTGATTTTTTGTTCTTACATAGAACACAGATAAGATTCACAAACTTATCTGAGGACTTAATTAAAATAATCAACATTATTTGTTGACGAATTTATTTGTGTTCGTATGAAATAGTAGCTTATGTCGGGAGGCTGGCTTTAGTAAAATGTACCATTTCCTATAGTCTTTAAACCACAAGGAATTTTTTTATGAAACCTTATACGAATATTGACTTGCTAGCATCGCCATTAACATTACCGTCTTTTACGTTTATTTTCCAAGAGTTCTTCAACGACTCGGCGCCAGTGAGTCTTTCGCCATCGTATGCTGCGAATGGTTCATTATACTAAAGCCAGTCTTCCGACATAAGCTACTATTCTATACGAACACAGATATGTATACTTCCTAATAGTCTTGTAAAATGCCCAATACCGAAATCCCTCGCATGAGTTATCGGTAAAAAATTGGGTACGCTCAAATCTGGCATCGCTGCAGCAAGTACAGCGCCAGTGAAACAGTGTTGATATTTTAAGTACAATTGTACTTTTTTCAGTACAATTAATTTTAAAATGTACAAAAGTACAATTTGCCGATTTTAAGTACAATTTCAACATCAAAAATACTTTTTGTACCAAACGCTCAAATCTCTTCTAGCACTTTGATTCTTAATCCGTTTACATTTAAGTAAATGGATATACCTATATTTCATATTTGCTACAAAACGAAATTATGAATTGTAGTTTTGAATGTAAACGTGATTGTGAACAGTAATATTAGTGATGTGCGTTATTGTGATTGCGATTTCTTATCACCGGCGGGTGAAATATCCCTCATCGCTATTTATTTTGAAAAAATCTTTGCAAATGCAATTTACCTAATGGGATCCTTCAGAAATAGAAGTAATTGAGCAATTCGGGGGTTGAAAGTAAGAAAATGTATGTAAATTCCATGCGTTGAAATTATAAATGTCCCTTGACGATTTCCATTTTATCGATAGTGATCTCATTTTGTGTTCATTAATATGAACTGACCTATATAGTGTATCAATGTTTTATCATCAATGTCTTAATCTTTGACAAAATTACACGGTCACCCGGTATTTATTTTATTTTTTAAATAATTTTAATTATTTTTTTTATAAAATTGTAGCTCATTATCAAACAAAACCCTTGCAAATAAATCGAAACTTGAAAGAATGAAAAAAATCAACAAAGATTCATCAAATTTTCACAGTTTTTGTTCAGAATTTGTAGACATGTTTTGGGTTAACAATGTGCAAGTTTGAAGTGTCTAGAAAATACCATTGATTTTTTAATTTTTTCTGTTTGCGGTATTGCGCACTTTCTTCCATATAACGAACGTTCGCATTTAGTCTGTTCCAATAGCAGTCCGGTTTACAGGATTTAGTCAGAACTTACAGGAAGTCGTTCCTATTGACATAAAACCTGTAAGTGGGAACACATTTGAGAGAGTAACTGAGCAACTGTTCCTAGTCAGAAGTTACAGGATTTAGTCCGGAGTTTCTTTTCCTGTAAGTTCATGAAAAGTGTCAAACGATCAGCTGATTTGCATGTGCAAGCAAAAACCAACAGCGGTGAAAGCAAAGTACCTTATATTTGTAAAAAAATGGAAGTAAACAACGAAATGGTTGTATATGTATAGATTTTAATAATTATTTAGTGATATTTCAGCTAAATCAGTGTTGTACAAATGACATGTAAACAAACCGACTGACGTTTTTACAGGAAATAGTGCTTTTTGCGTTTCTATGCACTTCTGCATCTGTTCTCCTTTTACTCTCATTTGAGAGAGTAAAATTGTAGTTTGACAGTTCCACAGGTTTTAGTCCGAAGTTCAAAGGAACAGACTAATTTTATGTTAAATGGATGAATGCGCGTGTAGCGTTGTTGTTTTTTATTCCAATTTTTTTTCAATTAAGCTTTATTTTATAGTTTTTCTTAGACAATGATAAATGATGTACACTTATTTCAGTACGGAAAAAAAATGCAACACCTTCAACGAAAAAAGTTCTCAAAAACCTACGCGAATTGAATGTACTATCTCGATCATTTAAACATCTCGGACTCGCCCACCACTAAAAATGGTTATTTAAATCTAAAGTATATATTAAATGATATTGAATATTTGCTTTAGAGATGAAATTTCGACAAATTTGTTTAAGCAAAAATGTTAAGCGCATATGCAGAATGTGGAAGCGAGATTCTTCTGCTTGCGTTTCTATGTTTATATCATTTATCAGTTTAAGCACATTCGATTAAATGTAAAAAAATACTCATTACTTAATACTCAAAAACACTCATTTTCCATCACTGTCACACATACAACCTCACTATTCGGTTGACTTCGTTTTCCCCTTCCGATAACTTTTTGCTTCCGCGCTTGCCCAGCACCGCTGTGCAAAGCTTTGCACGCGCAGTCGCCCGCGACACATAACTATGTGCTGATTTAGGCATCCCTAACCTACCTGATAAGTTTTGTTACATGTACATAAACTAATGGCGCTTTCTTTTCTACCAAAAAATGTTGCCTTCTAAGTGGCCTCTAGGCACAAGTACTAAGGAAAGGGCAATGGGAATGCAACATTTTTTTGTAGAAAAGAAAACGCCATAAGAACACACTGCTTGTTAAAAAGTTCTAGTCAGAAAAATACTACTTAAGGTTGTCTGTGAAGCAATCAATAAATAGGACCAGGGGAAATATGTGTTCCTTTATTTGATGTTTTTAAAAGTACGATTCCTGCGTTCACCTAGGAACAATTGATTTTTTTTGCTCGCCAAACAAATTTGTGCGTACGAATTTTGTACGGATTTTTCACCCACCACTTTTTGTCCGTGTACGGATTTTAGACTCTAAACGTCTGGCAGCCCTGTTCAGTCGATAGCTTCAGTTCAAACGAAGAAGTTGTGCGCGCACGCTTCTCACTTTAAAGAAAAGCACAAGTACAACCGACCTGAACGCAACATGCCTCGGCAGCAGCTTATGGCAGACTGGCAGGCCAACCTAATATTACCGGCGTGAATTGTTCTACGCATGCACGCAAATTTTTCACATTTGAGTAACCGAAAAAAATTTGCGTGCGGGATTTTTCAGAGTTGCATTTCTGTCAAATTTCAGAAGTTGAGCAAATAAAATAAATAGCTTCGATTCTCAAATAAAAAAAAAAACATATTGAGATCGATAGAGATCATTGAGGTGAGTATAACGGTACATTTCTTTTCTTGCGGAAACAACAATTACAAAAGTTATTAAGGGTCAAAGTTCAAATTAAACAATTTTTTAAATCAAAATTACTTAAAGACGAATATATGGATTTTAAAAGCTTTGATCTCAATCGATACGAAATTTAGTTCCCTTTAAGTTGATATACATACTTTATATATGCCTTGTTTAGTTTTCACAAAAATCGAATCAATGTACGCAGAAAGGAATTCCGCTTCTCTTCGGCGACAACACAGAAAGAAGAATTCTACTTAGGGAGGATTATATTTATATCAAATTAAAGGGAATCAAATTTCCTATCAAATGAGATCAAAATTTTTAAAATCCATGCATTCGTTCTCAAAAAATTTTGATTTAGAGTTTTTTATAATTAGAACTTTGACCCTTAATAACTTTTGTAGTTGTTGTTTCCGCAAAAATATACCGTTATGTTCGGCTCAATCACCTCTATCGACCCCAATATTTATTTATTTTTTTTGAGAATCGGAGCTATTCTGAATTTGTTCCAAAATTTTAATTCATAGTCGCGCCACAATGTCAATTGAGCGCAAACGTCAAATCGAAATGTCACGCAACACAAATCTTTGAATTTGAGTTAGCTTTTTACGCACGCCGGTCAATTTCGGTTGGTCCCATACAAGTTGTATGTGCATGAGAAATTTTTGACAGTAAACTGCCGGCGTGCGTGAATATTAGGTTGGCCCATGGTTAGGGCTGCCAGATATCTCTGTTGCCAAACCGGGACACTTAAGGGGGGGAGAGGCCTTTCGCTCCCTTCCATTTCGTTTCGACAAAAATTATGTACGAAAGGATGTAGTAAAATTTTATTTTGACAAAAAAAAAACATAAAAACATGAGATCATGAGATCATTACAACGTACACCAGCAAAACAAAATAATTTATCACAACTAAAGTACAGAGCATTTTCCACAATGCATGTACCTTTTTTGTCCCTTATAAAAATACAGTTTATACTAAATACATCAGAAAACATAAAAATAAAATTTCTAAACTTTGTGCAAAACTCGGGAAATTGCAATAATTTTGCATACAAATTCGCAACTTTCTATTCAGACTTTTTTATAAAAATATTGAAAATAAAGTTTTGCAGCCCATAAAAACTTAGTTGATTTTTGGTATTGTTTTTACTGAGAGTTTCTTCCATACAAACTATGTTCGACATTTTTTTTGTATGTGGAAGACACTGTCAGCAAAAAATAAATAATTGCAAAAAGTCAACGAAATTTTCTGGTAACTTCAGACTTGCACTTTACTAATTGGCTCAAAAGCTACATTTTCAAAATATTTCTAAAAGATCTGATTAGAAATTGTGATCAGATGAAAGAGTCTCCGAGCCAATAATTTTGTACGGCACGGAACTTATAAGTAATTTAGGTTTCATGAAAGAAAAAAATTAAATACAAGGTAACATTAAAATATCAGTCATTTGT
>NW_016169453.1:0-17394 GCF_001687245.7 Rhagoletis zephyria
ATTAGTTAACAAATTTAGTTTGTTAATATTACAGTAATTTTCTATGTATATATGTATGTTTAAGGAGTACGTATAAAGACAGGGCCGGGCCCCAAGGAAGGTGTTTTAGGCGGGCCACTTGAATTTTATTTTATTTTTTTTTTTGTTAAGTATTCGGAACATTTCTGAAGATATATTAAGAACTACCTATAAGGGCTTATTATTTCACTAACTACGGAAAGCAACATTAGTGCAAAGAAAATGTATAAAATTTCATCATTTTTAACCGACTTCAAAAAGGAGTAAGGTTATCAATTCCGATAAGGCAGTACAACAGAACGCAGAATACCTCTTGATGGAATTGAGTCTAAAAATTTTAATGCATTTTTGAGGTAACTCTTCAAAATTGTCTTTTCTTTTTCATTTCCCTCTTGGAACGTATCTAACTGGGGGTTTACACAAGACAATTTCGCGAAAACAATAGCAATACATTCACACTTTCTTGATGATACTTTCACACTTTTTTCAATGTCTTGGTCACTGCCTTTGATTTTTCGAAGACAGTAGTTTGGACAATTCGGTAATGTTTTGTGCTAATTTGCGAAAAAGAGGCAAAACATAGTCGCATAAAACCATAAAATTATGAAAAATGTATTTGTGTTTGGAATTTTTACTAAATGATGCGAAATTCATACCCTAACGACGGACGCTTAAAAGTGTATTGTCTCTATAATTGACTGGACGCCTACTTGACACAACAATTTGGAAACTAATACGGTGTTTACATGAGGCGATTTTACAGGCAACTTTTAGTTGAAAGCAACAATCGCCTGGTGTGAACGGCCTTTCAACTAATCGCCTGCAATGAAGTTGGGGGCAGCCAACCTGTGATGCGACTAATCGCCCCCCTGACCAGCCCCCTCGATAGATCTGTGTAAGGAGCATGCTGACGTGCTTACCATGTAATATACTACTATTTGCCGTCCATCATGTTTATATCTACAAATGTAATCAATTAAATTGAGAATGCGCAATTAAGTGTAGTAGTTAAGTTTACCTAACTTACCTTAGCAAGTACAATAAATAAGCCATGCATATTCATTCCAAATACTTATACACTCGTATTACGGCATCGTTACTTGCTTATGTTCCATTTAATTGTTGTCTTTCTGTGCCATAGGGTCAAATATTCGCATACATTGTATAAAAACTATTTTCAGCCAGTTAATTTAAGTATTCTATTGCCATAATTGTAAACAGTTCTAATTAATTTTACAATTTTTAAGAGTAACTGCCAAGAATGGTCGTGGCGAAATGGATAATTTGTCTTGTAGAAATCTCATTGGCGTTGTAGTTTTGCCCAACCTGCATTGCCTAAATTGCAATCTGTGTAGAAGTAGACCACACGAGCTCCGGAGAGTGCCCAGATTCTCTCTATCCGGGGGCACTTCCTCAATCGCATGATAGTGGAATCAATGATGAAAGATTACTACGGTAGGCTTTCGCCGAGCAAAGATGTGCGGATTAAAAAAATTTTATTCTCTTCAAATATGTCGATGAAAGTCTTAAAAAATAATAGATTTTATAATTCCGGTGGAAAAAGAGTACCGATTTTTTTTTGTATGGGGAGTGATGCAGTCTAATGTACATATGTATGTACTTATTAATTATTGTACAATTTACATATTTCAGCAGGCAAATAAAAAGTATAAATGACAGACTGGCTAATCAGCTAGTAATACCTACTGTTACAAACATATACACATGCACATACATACGTCACCTGAAAAGCAAAAACACGTAACTAATAAAAAAAATCTAAAATCACTTTTTGATTGATATGATGGATTTCATCGAATTACAACAGCTCGCTTGGTTTTATGAAAAAAAAAATTATTACCTTTTTGCATTTCAGTTGACGATTTGCATTTATGTATGTAAGTATGTATATACAAATTAATTGAGCCGCAATCGAGCATTCATAATTGCAAAATAACTTCCTGCTGATCAAAAATTATAAAAATTCCAAACACTGAATCTTAAACCTTATTCAAATTAGTTTAATAAAACATTTTTTGTAAAATTTAAATGTTTTAAAAAATGTTGGAAAATTTTTTACGACCAAAAAAACCATTCAGTTCAAGAAACTAATTAAAATGTAAATGTAATATTAACTGGCAAGTGTAAGTGGAGATTGTCGAGTGTCGCACAGTGCGACGTCCCCTGCGCGTAAGCTGCGGGCAAAACTAATAACCGTACTACAAATGCGCCGAAATTTCGTGTATGCGCTATTCTGCACTTAGGAATGAAGAAATGTGGAAAAGGGTAAAAGTCGACGCGCTGCCACGCCCGCACCTCTTGTGGGCGGAAATGGTAAATGTTATGCGATTTTAATTAAATGCGCAGTATATGCTAGTTTTAACCAGAAAAGCATAAAACTGAAAGAAAAATCGCAAAACTTAAAAAATTATTTTTTGATGAAATTTTATGTGCCCTGCTTGTTTACGCCAAAATTTTTTACTTGTGAAGATAATGAAGGTTTTCTTACTAACTATATACATATACACTTAGCATGCATGCATGTATATTTGTACAATAAGTATCTCTTCTTACCAATTCAATTGCCTACCAACACTAGCTCGTGTGAGATAACACCACTGGCGAATAGATGTATGTGTGTAGGTAATTTGAACGACTAAAAAACCAAATGAAAATGCTCACGTTTTCATGTTATTAAAATAATTACCAATATTTCGCATTATCAAAGCAACATTCTCTACGTGTCGAACAAGTCAGGGTTGTAATTTAAGATGAAGTACATACATTTCCATAAAGTACCTTTATAACCGTATACATACAGACATAGCTTTGCAAAGCATATTGCTGCTAATATATTATAAATACGGGATAACATTTAAAGTTTTAACTTGCTCAGATATGTATCTATGGATTAGTGGCAGCGTCAAGCTTACTCTATTCTACAAACAACTATAATGCCGCTTCGTTAATAAGCATACGATTTTAATCGCTTTGTTGCAGACACCAAATACATTAGGTCGCACTGAACTAAGTATTATGCACAAATACTTTATAACTTTGCATACATACATACATTGCTTGCAATAAATTGTGTAATGTGTAAAGGAAAATCAGAGAATAAAAAAAAAGGCAAGGCCAAGTGTACAGCTGTTTAGCAAGAGCTTATTGAACGCAACGTGAGCGACCGCTGCGCGCCTCCGATTAAGTTTTTCTCGTTTGCTGTTGTACATACATATTTACTCAGATTCCAAATACAATGCTGAATGATGTAGTCTTCTTCATTTTCTATACCTAATTTATGTTGAATATTTTAATTTATAATTTTTTTGTAATATTTTTTTAGTGTTAAATCAAAACCATCATTTGTTTAGTTAATTTTCTAATAACCGCAATTAAATTTGCTGCAGCGTCATGGTGTGTGAAGCATGAAGTGCATTGAGGCATTAACAGAGCCCTTGGGCACAGCTTTTGAACCCACTCTGGGCTGACAATGTGTAAACAAACGCAGAAAATATTAATAAGTAGAAATCCACACTTTTTGCAGCCCCTTGGGTTGATGGAGAGTCATTGCGCTAGAAATATGAAGTGTAGATACAGATATAGATACAGACTCAAATGCAGATACAGGTTCAGATACAGATACAGATAGAGATGCAGATTTATGGTTTAACTTAGTCCCTTGCTCATCAAGGCATCTTTTATTGCCTTATATCGACGGCTGAGTGGAAGATCGAAAACGCACTATTTCAAGTTTTCAAGAACGCCCTACTTCAGAATTTGGTTGAAAAATGCCACGTTTCACAATTTTATTTAAAAACACCTAATTTCAAAAATTGGTTGAAGAATGCTCTATCTCAGAATTAGATAACAATGTCAATGACTTTTATACGAGTGATTTAAAAAATAAAAATCGGTGACTGATTTATTTTGATGACTTTTAAAAGTAAAAGTCACTGACTGATTTTTATTGATGACTTTTCTAAATAGAGGTCTTCAATAACTGTTACCTAAGACATATAATATAAAAATTAAAAATAATTGTTTTTTTTTTTGATTTATATCTAATATAAAAATCAAAAATAATTGTTATTTTTTTTTTTAATTTTGCATAAAAATTGCAAATAAAAATTTATTTCCAAATTTGAGTCTCGGTGAAAAAAAGAAATCGATTGGTATGTATCACTTAGTTATAGAACATTTCTGTTACAGTTTTCATCAATAACTGTTATGTTCGGTCCCTGATTGAAAAAATGCTGGGATAGGGCGTTTTTGAACCGAAATCTGAGATAGGTCGTTCTTGAAAAGTTTTCTAAGATAGGACGTTTTTGAACTGGTTGCCGCGATAGGTAGATCTTCCACTCACCCGCAGATATGGTGCGTTATCAAAAGTTTTTGCAATATAACTCTTTACAGCGAAAACCATGAAATTGCGTGACCTGTTTATTTATCGGTCATACAAGTCCTACTGTGAAAATCATTATGATCGATGCTTTTTAAGGCACATACTGATCGTTCGGATATGAGTTTTTGTTATATAACTCCACCATTGTTGAGTAGTTTAGGTCAAGAACAATTTTCCCCTATTTAATTATCAGTACCAGGTTGACCGAGCTTAGCTTTAAAAAAATATTTTGGAAATTAATAAAAAAATATGATTTCGATATCTATTAAGTAAATTCCTTACTCTAAAATTTAGGTGGCAACCCTATTCCGAAATACGCTGAAATGAAGGGTACATATCTTGAGCGTATATGTACTATGTATACATAAAAAAAATTTTTGATGGAAATTAACAAAATAAAAATTTGTATTACATAGAAGCGTGGCAACCCTGATGGAAAATATTTTCTGACCAAAGTTCTCAACAATACCCTTCATTTGATATCCATATTGCGATGTTTTAGATAAGTTGTGTATAATCGAAAATAAGTGGCAACCTTACGCTATTATCCTAAGTGATAACATTTTGTATATAGGAAAAGCATTGTTTAAGAACCTTCTCTTGGTACCCATGATTAGTAATATTTTACTTGTTTTCTAAACAAAAAATTAATTAAATAAGCGATGCAAAATAGTTGGAAACCCCATTAAAATATTTTTAAATTAGGGATCTTTAAATTACCTTCCAACCGATACCCATATTATGCTGTTTTAATTAATTTGTAACTAATTTCGAAAAGGTGGCAACCTTATACCAGTATTCTCGGAGATAATGCCTATTCAGATAAGTTTAAAATCCAATACATTATCTGTGTATATATACAAGAATTGCTCGTTTAATGTAATAAGATAAATAAAAAATTCCCAGTGAAATCAGCTCGTATATTTTGAAGCTCAAAAACAACTGGTTAAAATAGATATCCGTAATAACTGCACATGTAGGTTGAAGTTTAAGTCTCTGATGTTGATGAAAGGTACAAAGACAGCACTGTCCTTACTTGTTTATAATTCATATTATTTTCTGGGATTCTACATCAGGCTGAACCTAGCTTCACCTCATGATTCAATAATACAAGGTTCGATAAACTGACAGTTGTCTCTCTCGCACCGCTCCCTTAGCAGTGGCACCGTGTTGCTTCTTTGCAAATTTACATGGAAACAGTGTAGCTTTGGTGTGAAATAAAAGTATAAGCTTTTGTGCAATATGTTTATTTGTATATGCATATGAAGCATATTTAACTGATGAAAACATAAGCATTGGATGTTTACATCAATCTCATAGTAGTCTTATTTTAATTTTGAGTCATTTTGCAGTTTTTATACGGCTAAATAGCATATAAATTACGTAATTCACGTAGATATATCAATATTACGTTCAACATTTCGTTTAAAATGCCAGATTTCCTGCAAATACATTAGAATTTACAAAAGGAATTTCACTACTAATTGCCTACTTTGCGTACTTTTCTACTACCATTTTCGCAACAAGGGATTGCATTCTTGCCCTTTCTCTGTCCTTCGTAAATGCAACCTTTTGTAAGGGAGTGTCAAACCGCAGCTGTCAATAATTATCTAACCTTGTATTATTGAATCATGGCTTCACCTGACCTTAATAACAAAGGCCTGCAATGATTTCCGCCTTAAAAAACTAATAGGCAATTTGGGTAGGTATTAGGTACTACTAAGCTACGAAAATAATAATAAAAAATATTTAAATTTGTCTAAATTTTCCGAGAAAATTACTTTTATAATCACTTTTCTTAGTGTTACCGCATATTAATAGCGTGGACTTTGAATTCCCATAAATCTCCTGATTTGCTTAGTCTCTTTAGGGGTATTTTTAAGTATTGCTATTTGCTTTCTTTTCAATACAAATTTCAGTACAAAAATCTGTAGTTAACTGCCGCTTCTGAGTTAACTACGCACTGTGAATTTAGCCCTTAGTAAAAATTTAATGATAAATTTTTGGCTTTTCATGAAAATTGTTAAAAATTCTAAAATATACTGGTCATTAATAAAGTAAATCTCCATGGGCTAGAAAAAAACAAGGCTGTTTTTTTAGTTAAACATGCAAGTTAAATTTCGCAGGCCTGTGTAATTAATGGACAGTTGCCTCGTGTTATTCACCGCTCTGATTTTGTATTCGTGTGTAATATTTGTATTTTTTGTGTTAATATTTACAATAAGTCATAATGCGACCGTAATACAAGACAATATCTCTTTTATTAGCATAACCATTTAATACCTGCTGGGCGTAATGAAAAAAATAGGAGGGTTTACAAAAAATTTAAATACGGCACGCACGTAGCCAGAGGGGCTAAAGGGGCTGCATTGCCTCCTACATTTTTACTGCAATAAATTTGATTTTTTATTGTCAGCATGCTTTGGTCTTTGGTATTCTTTAATTATATGCTTAAGCTTTAACCGTCTTAAAACCAAAAACAAAATGCATGTAAATTTGATGGACTTGCCTTGAATTAAATCATTTTATTTATTAACTAGTTGGGAGAAATTTAAATTTCTCATAGTCAAATCTGCTTTCTCAGGCACATACAGTGTCTGAAACAAGTGTTCACGTGTTGATTTTTTTTTTAATATTCACAATGTTTTTCGAGTTAATTTTTTTTTGGTTTTTTATTTTTTTCTTTCTTTAAAAATATTCTTCTAGCTTTAATCAAAACCTAAAGTATCAAAGTATCAAACTTTAGCAAAATTACAAACTTTTTAATTTGAATCTTTAGAACATTTTTGGGGATGCAATTTCAGACTAAAGTGCACGTTTCGAGCGGCTGAAAAATCGCGTCGATTTAAAAATTTCGAAAAAGCGACTCCAGTTTTTTTTTATAAATTCCACTTAAAAAAAAAATACAAAACGAGTCACCAAACAAAAACTAACGCAAGTTTATAGCTGCTTCAAACTTGCACTTCATTAGCTTAATTAGTATGGGCTATTAAATTGCATACCCAAAAACTTTCTTAAAATTCAGATTAAAAAGTTTGAAATTTTGATAAAGTTTGAAGAAAATTTGTTGAATTTTTCTAAATTTTGTCAAAAGTTTGAAACTTTGATTTATATAGTTTTGGTTAAAGCCCGGTTACAGAAAAATAACAAAAAAAATTACTTGAAAAACATTGCGAATGTTTAAAAAAAAGCAGCTCGTGGTCACTTTTTGAGTCACTGTATGTATGTATTTCGCACAAAATCCGTGAGAGACTTTATTTTCTTCTTTTTTTTTGCTGTTAAGCTCCCCCGAAAAATATTCCTGGCTACGGACCTGGCATACGAGCTTATAATAAAACCAAATATTCGTAAATAAAATATTTGTATAGCTACCTAAAGTTGAAAAAGTGCCAAGTCCACTCTTATCAAAATTAAATTTTTGATGCAGAATGACAGATAATGAGAAACTGCATAGAGTTTTCGTCTCTCCTGAACAATTTCAAAAAATAGACTTTGGCACCTTTTCACGTTTAGTTAACGATATGTATTTATAATATTGCTTCCGCAACGATTAAAGTACTTGTTTACTCAGAAATTGTGCGAATACCAGACAAAGGATCATAAAAACGTAGCGGAAAAAACCTTTACCCACACTTAAGTCGTCATCACCCAATCAACGCCTCACCAAGTCACTAACCAACCTAGCGGAACCCTGCCCGCACTAGCCTAGCCGGATGTTAAGAGCTTGATAAATAAATGAAAACAAATGGCAATCTCAGCTACACAAGTAAAGGCACATGCGCGCTGATAGCGACTAAATATTGAAGCTCAAGCTGAAGCTGCTGTTAACTCTTTTTTGTTGGCTCCCCCTGTCTTTGGTCCACACTCCTTCACTGGTACGAAACAATGGACCATAGCAAAACAAAGCAAAGCAATACGACAAAAAGTTAAAACAAAAAGTAAAAACGCCGGCACTGAGCCGGTAAGCGGCAAATAAACACTCTTTTTTTATTGATGAATTGTCGCTGTCTGTGACGAACTTGATGCTAATGTAGAGATATAGATGTAAATGGTTATCGCTGGCGGGGACTGGAGTTTGCGATGATGATGGTGTAGCTGCTAATGAGATGCTATCACCGGCAACAACATCAATAGCGCCCTTGGCGTTACAATCTGTCATTTGCCAGCTTGCTATCTAGTCAAGTAGTAGTTCCAGAACACATACATATGTACATATGTACATACATCATATGATTATTTACATATAAATTCCACGCATCGTCACAATGCCGCGGAAATGCAATGCTTAATAAAAGTATTAAGAGGATTTGATGACGCTAATACACATTGAGATGAGCGTCAGCGGGTAAGAGGAAAGTAAAACAAAAGTAAGCAGCGGTAATTATTAATATACCTACATACATATTTACATAATACGTATACGATAAGGTGGACCTATTTTCATTCACTCTTTCACTCACTCTCTTAGTGCACCTACATTTGATTGCCTTACCATTCTGAAAATCTGCATCATCTTGCCACAAACCTGGACTTTTTCGAAAATTTCTTGGAAATGTTGCCATGCTCATGAAGTCTGCCAGTGTTTGGTGCAATCAAATCAGCCAATTGATTTTCTTGGAACTCAACATCTTCTTCATCATAATTGGTATGAAAGGAATTTAATTTTTGTGACATTCCGAATTTCTCCTCATTTGAAACGGTTATCACCAAAGAATGAAAACGCCATGCATTCATCTGATAAGTACCACATATGTGTGCTAATTTTGCTTTTTTTGACAGTTTTCCATAAAAACTGGTATAGTCAAGCATATTTCGTAGATATTAAATGCTTATTATACGGTGATTCTGGGTCACAGTGGAACGAAACCAAACTTCCCTCGTACTATGAAATGGCATATGTCTCGTAATTTTATTTTTCGTGCGGCGTTAATTAAAATTTTTCTTTAAACATATACAATTTCGGCGAATAAATGGCTTTTGACAACCAGCGCGCATAGCGCATGGGGCCAGATTATCGAAAACTCATTATGTCTTGTAAGTCTTGAAAAAATTAACTATTAAGATTAAGTATAATAAAACACGAGAAATATTCGGTGTGCAATCACGCTTTTATTCTTTTCATTCGCCTAGTCTGTTCTTGTCCATCTACGCACCTGTCAAACGTCATATCCTATTTCTTTAGGGTTGCTTCAGATATTGTCAATACAGGGTGACTCGTCGCATACTACAACTCGTAAACATTGTGGGGCTATGTCTAAACCAGTGGAATTATCTAGTTTGGAAGCACTTAGTAGTAGTCGAAAAGTCATAACTGTCAACCGATCTACTTTCTCAAATTCAGTCAATGTTGGGAACATTTTCGCATCCCAGTGAACGACGACGAGCTTTAGCATTTGACGCAATAACATTTCTTTCAATTTTTTGCTTTGAGAATATTATTAAAATTTTTATTAGGCATTGAAATGACAAAAAATGCATGCCATTTAAAAAAATGTCATGTGGAAAGGAACTTAATGACTATTTTTTTAATGTAATGACACGATTATATTTTAATGCCCGACTTTGTCATTTGTCATTTTTACCTTTTAATGCCTAGTGGAAATCCAGCATAAGACTTTAGGCACAGTACGAAAATTCTACTTAAATGAGCTCCAATCGGGCTCAAATTTTATATTTCATAATTTTTCAACAAACTTCACATTGTAAAAATCTAGAAGTAGATTTTTTGGCTTTATACAAATTAGGTCGTTGGCCGCTGTGGTGTAGTGGTAAGCAGTGCGCGCTTTCACTCTTCAACAGCTGGGTTCAAGCCCTGGTCAAAGCAACATCGCAAAAAATATAGAAAAAGGTTTTTCTTATCAGCGGTCGTCCCTCGGCAGGCAATGGCAAACCTCCGAGTGTATTTCTGCCATGAAAAAACAGCTTCTCATAAAAATACAATCGCCGTTCGGAGTCGGCGTAAAAATGTAGGTCCCTCCGCTTTGTGTGACAACATCAAGGCGCACGCCACAAGTCGGAGGGGAAGCTCGACCAAACACTAACATAGGTGTAAGCGCCAATCTATTATTATATTATTATACAAATTAGGTCCACCTTAATAAACAACAACTATGTTATGTCTGTGATTGATAAGCTTTGATAGAAAAAAAAACTTAGATTTAATATTCCAATGCATAAACACATCAGTGTGCGTCCGTTGATGCGTTGTGCAGTCTTTTTCTTTATTACTTCAGAAAATTTATTGTCTATCAATAGTTATTCAACCATACCTAGAGTTAAATCCAGTAACCACATATGTAAGTATGTATGTACGTAAGAGGGTCTCTTGAACTCGTATGAAGAGATAATCAATGGTCTAAGGTTCTTTCACCCTTCAATAGATTCAAATATGCATTAAACCAATATATGTATTTTGAAATATTCGTTGCACATAACTTTCTAAAACAGCTAGGCATACATACATATATAGACAATTATGGTCTCAACATGTTCAGAACGAGAGAGGCTCGATATTAGATTTTGTGCTGGTGCTGCTCTAGGCCCACGAATCAGAGATTGGTATTAGAAAAACTTGAATAACTGAACCTAAACTCTTCCGATTTAGCCTTGTGAGGTGTCACTGGAAAGGTATTTCTTTGCTAATAAACGCATTCAAACGATGAAAGAGAAAGGTAGGACGAACAAACGCCGTTCAAAGTTGAATTAGGATGTGTTGGTATTTGAAAAAAATAAATAAAAATTGGGACACGGATGACTTCTGTGGACAGAAATAAAAACAGTGGGAAAATACCTTTCAACTGAGATCCCATAAGTCTAAATCAGAATAGTTTTGGCCCAGTTATTCAAGATTTTCGTAAATCAATCTTTGAAAAAAAGTAAAAAAAAACAACATGAAAAATCTAATTATTACGACTCTGTTGAAAAGATTTTTAAATATTTTTATGCAGATTTTAAGTTTAATCTGTTTTGTTATCTGAGGGGATTTTTTTCAAAAATTACTTTAAGAAACTGTTTTTATTCATAAAAAACTCCATTTTTGGAGGTATTTTCTAATCGGTCCATCTCACTTAAATCTTAATATTTTTACGAAATATTTTGGTGAACGTCTTAAAATATAATAAGATTTGTAATCCCTTTTTTTTGGTGATGCAGTCTAATATACATATATATATAAAAGACGAAGAAATTCATTGTTCAGGACATAAGATCTGCACTGTTCGCTCGATTTTTCAAAAATGGTGTGTCAAATTAAAGCGGTGGCCTGTAGCTGTGAAAACTAGTTCTATTTTTTCGAAAAGTGTTGCCACCCGTTGAATAATTAAATTCAAATGATCTAATAATCAAAGCCATCATATCCACACCGTTCGCTCGATTTTTAAAAATTAGGTGTCAAATTAAAAAGCTTTTAAATAATTATATTCAAATTATTTACAAAATATAAATCAATTATTACAAAATGGGTATCAATCGAATGGTTTTGAAAAGGGAAAGGGAAATATTTATAACCGAATAGTTTGAGATTATTTTGAAGAGGGTTTGCCACCTGTTAGAAAAGTCGAATTTAGTTAACTTATATACAAGTTATATGAAAAATTAAAATGTGGGCGTCAAACGAACTGGCATTGAGAAATATTTAGTTTGAGCACTAAGAAAATTTATGAGGTATTTGCAAGGGGTTGCCAGCCGTTAAAAAAGTTGAATTCAAATTATTTAATAAGTTAAATAAACTATTACGGTATGGATACCAATCGAAAGGGGGTTGAAAATACTTTATTTCTGAAATATATTCAGTGCGGTCCACATGTTCAAAAAATCAATTTCACCAGTTAATTAAAATAAGTATCACAATGTTAGACGAAGGATATTTAAAAAAGGTTTCACTTGAAAACACTTTTGAAGAGGGTTGCCACTTGTTTCAGAAGTTGAATTTAATTAACTTAATCACAAGTTATATGAAATATGCAAATACGAGTGCCAAACCAAAGAGTATTAAGAGAACTTAAAGTTTGAAAATATTTTTGTTTAGGGTTGTCATCTGTCCGTAGAGTAATAACTATCTTGCTATGTACATACATATGTATATAAAGCGCGGTTCATATAGTGGTGTATTTTTGAATTATGGAAATCTTAAAAGAAACTCAATATCATATCTCCGCGGAACGAAATGAATCGCTTTACGCTTAAAACACGTAGGGAAATAATGCAAACGAAATGTACAACGATTTTGCTTGAAAAATTATATTTTTCTGGCGAAGCGCACGTAGTCGTCGAGAATACATCCTCACAGAGTGACAGTTCAAATATACCCAAATTATACCGAAAAGAATTGCTTTGTAATACATATTTTTAAATTAAAAATTTTTTTTTCGAATTTCAAACATGAGAACCGGGCCTGTAGATGTGCAATGTAGTTTAAGTTTTTGAAGTTAAAACTTTTTAGCGGTACAGTGAGACTTTTTTATAAATTTTATGAAATGAAAAGCCGTCACCATGCGATACCTCTCTTCAGTCAGAAAAGCCTGGACGGATTTAGAGGAAACATCCGGAATATTTTTTTAAATAGGGTTACTAACTTTTTTAAATGTTCAACTCAATTTTGGCGTCTTAACGTTATTATAATAAACGCAGAGTATTTATCCTTTTGAACATATTTTTGAAGAAGTGTCAGTTACAATTTAAAAATATTCGACAACAGATTTCGATGAGAGGCCCACTGCTCAACTGACAAAAAAAAGCAGAAATAAATGTTATGTTTCTTGCTATGTCCAAATATATATATTTTTGGAATATTTCAACCTCTAACAACTGTTTTTAATCAATTTTTACTAAAGTCTCAGTGCACAACCCACTTATTAACTCATTTATGCATACGGCATAGCGTTTTCTGAAAGACTTACGCTCATTTATAGCCGCAGCAACGGGTGATTAGTCACTGTTGACTTTAGTTAGTCCTTAAACCGAATAAGTCAGAGTCGTTCCACCGAAGCTTTTCTTCCGCTGTGACGCAAGGCTGCTCATGGGTTGATTAGCGCATCTCGCATATGGATTGCTGATGGTGCAACTGCAACCGCATAGTCATCCCGCAAAACTGAACAGTGAAAACCCAGAATTAGTAAATTAAATTTTTATAAGCCCATATAATAGTGCAAAAATATCGATTTTTTTTGCGCATTAAAAGTTTTTATTCAACAAAATTTTTGCTAGCCCTACTTATCGGCACGATGGGGCCTAAAAAGAGTAGCAGTCAACAAACTTTCTTCATCTCTACCAATTATTTAGGTCAATAGTAAATACCCAAATGCAAACTATTTTCAACAGCTCTTGACATCGTCTTCAGTAGTCCATTTATCATAACAAGCGAATCAAGTAAGTAAACAAAATCTGATTAAATAACGTTCCCCCCCCCCATAAATGCGCAATCATTTCGCTACAACTACACAACGAGAGCCTTTAATGAGCTCGTCATTTATCTCTTTATAAAATATGCAATACTTTGCAATCAACTTTCCCTCTATCCATTAAATTTAGTTTGCAAATCAATTTATTTTCATATCTAATTTTTTTAAAAAACATCTTTTATCCAAACAAAATTAAATGCGAGCAAATCATTAGCAAGCATAAGTATGTATGTAACTATGTACATATGTATGTACATATGTATAATATTATT
The DNA here is from genome assembly GCF_001687245.7 of Rhagoletis zephyria. NCBI lineage: Eukaryota > Metazoa > Arthropoda > Insecta > Diptera > Tephritidae > Rhagoletis > Rhagoletis zephyria. Next base: position 14,091 of record NW_016169453.1, read on the forward strand.
CCGTGTATGAAATAACCAGCATTAGCAATAAATAAGTATGTCATACAAAATTTGGCCATAAAAATATACATAAATTGCTAATGAGATCAACAAGTAACCATAGATATACAAACATACAGTGACTCAAACAAGTGACCACGTGTTGTTTTTTTTTTAATTTACATAATGTTTTTCAACTTATTTTTCTTTATTTGGTTTTTTTTTTATACAAATATTCTCCATGCTTTAACAAAAACCATATAGATAAAAGTTTCAAACTTTATACACAATTTAGGAAAATGTATTAAATTTTCATCAAAATTCGAACTTTTTTATCTGAATCCTTAGAAAATTTTTGGGTATGTAATTCGATAGCACATACATACACTCTTAGTCTAGTGAAGTGCAAGTGTCATGCGGCTAAAAATCACGTTGATTTAAAATTTTTTTGCGGATGGATTTTTGCACTTTTCCCATATAAGCACGAATTTATTGAGAAATAAAATGCCGACCGACGACCGTTCCCACCAATAAATAAAAAAATCCACGCCAGTTTTGTGTAAATTTCAAAAGAGTAGTTACAAAAAAAAAACAAAATCTCAAAAATCAACGGGATTTATTAGTCGGTTGAAACTTGCACTTCATTGGACTAAAATTGTATGGGCTACAAAACTGCATACGCAGAAATGTTGTAAAGGGTCATGTTAAAAAGTTTGAAATTTTGATGAAAATTTATTTAATTTTCCTAAATTTTGGATAAAGTTTGAAACTTTCTTGCATGTGGTTTTTGTCAAAGCTTGGATAATATTTTAATAGAAAAATAACAAAAATAAACTTCAAAAATATTATGAATTAAAAAAAAATAAAATTAACACATGGTGACTTTTTTGAGTCACTGTATATTCAAATATATGTATAATGACAAAAGCTTTTGGATACCCTGTGAGAAAATCTGAACTTATCACAATAATTTCAGATTCTCCAAAATGTGAATGACATTTAGTAATAAATATCTGACTATATATTAATCTAAACAGCCGAGAAAATTATATCGGCCAAGTGGTGTCCGCCAGAAGTGATGATCATACGAGCCGGATTTATGGGCCGATACCCACCTATTGATGCCCAGTTGTGGTACACTTCGGCTGGTCAATACTCCGGTGTCCACAGCGGGGATATCCACAGCAGAACGGCTGCTTCTGGATAGGTAAGTCTTCTGTTATCTCACACTCTTCTAGGCGAGCGGCTGCTTAAATTCGTGATGCGTCAACACCACCGACGAATTATTTCGCAAAAAAAATCAAAACAGTTATTTGAGGATCTTGTCTGGTTGTACACATTTTTTTGTATCTATTTACTTCACAAATGTCAAAATAGAATTGAACAGAACTTTTTATAAAATGTATGCACTTTTCGCGCGAGAAATTCCAGCAAATATGTGACTGAAAGGAATCAGCAGACATTTTAACGTGTGTTACCACATTATCAGACCTGTGACCTCGTTAAGTTGGTAATGATTTATTCGGTAATTTACAAAAACAAAACAATGGTGGGAGTTACCGAATACCGAATTAAGACCTTAACGACTATAGTCTGAATACCCTTAATATTAATTTTATTGGATGGGTACTGTATGCTCAGGTGGGGCTTGCAGAAAAGCATTGACCACCGAGAACAAAAATTGTAATTGTTTCGACAGCCAGGCGGGTGTGGCTATGCCTTTCGAACTAAAGTGAAATTTACTTAGGTTTTTGAGCTCCAAAGGTTAGATCTGAGGAAAGAAGAGTTCTCTAATTTTATTCCCGTTTTTCGTATTGTCTCATTTATGGTTCACCATGACTTTTGTAGCTTTCATTTCAATGAAACAATTTGGCAAATTACTGTGTTAATAATAAAAGTTGACAACAAGTTCGCTGCCACATGGCATTTATTAAGTTGAAAATTTTTTTTTTGTTATTTCACGGCCTAGTGGAAATTCGGCATCTGTTTTGTCACTGCATTAATTATATTGCGTTTTCTTATCATCCTTTTGTGTAGCGGAATTCAATGACTTATTTATTTTACAACGCTTTTATCAACTTACCAAGTATGTAATGTGTATGTCCAGACTACCATTTATAGCAAAGGTATTATTTATTTTTATTTTTTTTATTTTTTTTTTGTATTTAGCTTTGAGCGTAAATTTGTATTTAAAATAAATATCACACGCATGCAAAAAATACACAAAATCTTTTGTTAGTTCACTTATTTCTCAGTAAAAGCTTTCGCACAATTCGTGTCTAGCATATCTTAATTGAATTTGTGTGTTTACATGAGTTTTTAAGATATTTTTGTTAATTGGGTTGCTGAAGTAGGTGTTCTGAGAAGTGCCAAATATATTAACAAACTGAAAAATATTTGCAAGTTTTTACTGTCAATAAGAAAAGTTGACAAATTTCCTTACCTACCACCCGACATACATATACAATAAAAATATATGTAAATATACAGGGTTACCGGGCAAAGTCGTCCCACATATTTACTTAAGGACATTATTATTTAGGATATGCTGTCCAAAACTTAACCGTTTCCAAGATATTCGATTTTAAATATTTAAAGAATATTTGTTTTTTGCTTTTACCTACACTTTTTTAAATGTTGATTCAAGGGTCCGATTGGTAATTAATAAAAATAAATAATATCGAAGCTAAAACTCCATATAAAAAAAAGCGCACAAGAAATGGTGGAGAATTTTTCTTGTGTCAAATTTCCTTAAGGCAGTACGTAATGATGGTACGTACGGAGGATGGTTCCGTGCGCAGAAGTGGAAAACTTTTGACTGCCATTCACCTGGGAGTGGCCAGAAGCGATTCTTGTGCGTACGGTTCAAATCGCAGCTCACAACGTCCGGATATTTATATCCACGTATCCTCTGGGTAGCAACCAAACACCCGTTTGGGAGCGAGCTAAAGTGAGTGCTGGGCGATTTTAATGCCAAGGTGGGCAAGGAAGGGATCTTTGTCGCCACCGTCGGAAAATTCAGCCTCCACGACGAAACGTCCGATAACGGACTGAGGCTGATCGACTTCGCCGGGGCCCGAAATATGGTAATATGTAGTACTAGGTTCCAGCATAAGAACATCCATCAAGCTACATGGCTACAAACATCGACTCGGACCACTATCTTGTTGTAGACAAGATACGCACCCGCCTCCGTGCAGCAAAAAATGTGCGCCCAACATTGCAAGGAAAGCTTAACGTCGAAAAGCTGCAATCACAACAGACTGCCAATTTATTCGTCACTCGACTCACACACCTGCTCTCTGAGAGCACTCTTCAACAATCC
>NW_016169455.1:0-1637 GCF_001687245.7 Rhagoletis zephyria
CGTGATGCGTCAGGCAGTATAAGCTGAATGGGACAAAGAGTACGTTCACTTATGGCATAATCCGAAAAATGAGTTTTTAAATGAAGAGTAGTACGACATCGTATGTGACTATTCGAGCCCAGAGCTCGTCTAAACCATTCGACTTTGTGTTTACCTAACTGTTATATCTAATTCATATGCGCAAAATCTTGAGTGTGCCAAAGAAATAACAACCGCTTGAAAGCACCAACATAATGGGAAAATAGCTCCGAAAAGAATGTAGATTACAATGAAATAAAGAAGCATCGTTACTTTCAAAAACGAGAACTCACAAAGCGCAAAACGGCAGCAGTAGCGCCAACTTCGGTAGCACAGCAAAGATGTAGAGGAAAGAATTATTACAAACCAAATAAGCAATAATTCTCGAGGGATGAATGTGCTTTGGTGCGTGTTTTATTTTATTTCGTTGAATTACAACCTTAGCCAGCACGCCAGCCTTGCCCTGTCAAGCCTGCGTTCACGCTACATTATTAGGGACGACCAAAACGTTACGCCCGCATACTACCCCAGCCAAAAATCTAGAAAATTATTCCTGAGCTAGTGAGTGAGTCGGCGAGTTGCAATGCCTCATGTCGCATAGTTTGGCAGGCTGTGCGCATCTATCCAAATACCAACATTCGCACAACATATACCGCCACCCCCAAAACCGACACAACTGGCACCGTCGACAGCAAAGACGGCCTCCTACCCCTAATATCACCCATAACATACACAATTCAAGTGCCGTTTGTTATCTGCGCTTTCCTTCCCAACGCAACTGCGACTCTTAGCATCGACTTTATCGTATTTTTGCTGATAACGGAATGTTTTTCAAGTCTGGCACCCGAGCTTGGTAGCAAATGTCGAAATGGCAAAATGTTAAGAAAACCTGAGCGCGCGCAATAAAATTTAACAATAAATCATCCAGCAGCCTAGAATTTGTTTTCCCAATTTATTGGTTCCCCCTGCGCACGAGTACACGCGCAGAAAAACGGAGATGGTGGTGCTTCTGGTAGGCGTTCGTAATGGCGCAGTTGGCTGCCATGTTCCTAATTAACTTGATTTTTTTCTCACTTCTTCATTTATTCAATTTTGCTCGTTTGCTCACTTGGTGTTATTCAATTTTATTACAACAGCAAAAAAAAAATCATGAGTAGAATGTCATGGGGATCCGGCTGAAGCCCACTACAAGAAATCTAATCCCAATACTTATGTTCTTATAATTAATTTTTATAGAGTTATTTGTACAACAAAAAATAATCTTTGGAATTTATATGCATCTATGTAATATAAGTATTTTATACTTATGAGCATATTGTAGTATTAAACAAATAGTGTACACATATTACGACTTCCAGTAGCAGCATCCATCCCTGTCACTATTTGCTTCTTTGAAATCATCGATATTTTGCACTTTGTGTGATCCCCCACTTAAAGTGTAACAAGCAGTGATGTATCGCAGACTACCAAGCACCAATCGAGAAAAGATTCACGCTACCGGCAATCAAGCGTGTAATTACAAACTCGCATATTGCATGCCTTTGTCCTTGATGTTGCTAGCGTTACTAGGGCGGCGCGCATTTGTTACCAAAAACCTAAAGGTTATCGTGTTAATAAAA
>NW_016169455.1:3568-17385 GCF_001687245.7 Rhagoletis zephyria
TCCATTTATAAAAGCGTTGTATATTAAAAAGTTTTTTTTATATTATTTATTTTCTACTTTTTAGTCCTGTCTGAATAAAATTTTGCAATAGATATTAAAATAATTCAACGATATTAATAGAAAGGTGCACACACATGCATTTACATATGTATGTACATACAAACGAGCACCAATTAATTTTATTTAAAGAAATGGCGTGTCGTCTATTTCCGCTGTAGCAAACGTAGTACATAGGGCGACATCTAGATGTCATCTACCTCGCCCTATTCACTACAGCTGTCGCCCTATGCACTATGCTTTTTTATAGGAACTTTTCAAAGCTTTGCTTTGGTGTCGGACACACAACATTGAAAGTTTCTGGATCCACAACATTGAAAGTTTCTGGACGCACAACATTGCAAGTTGATAAAAGCGTTGTAATAAATTGTGAAGCTAATGCAACTTTTCGGGCACTGTTTTTAAATTTCTTTAAGCCAAATGCATTTGAAAGTAGTTTAAATCACATGCACAGTCGAGCAATTTAACTTGCTGATTTTATTTTAAACTGAATATTTGAAAACACGTTTACATGCTTTGGCTATAGCTGATGTTGCTGAGTTGCTTATTATTGTTTGCTATGTTTAAGGAGATTCTGGCTTCAATTCCCGTCTGACGAAGCATATTACAATAATAATAAAAAGTTTATTTTTTGTTTTGAGTCGCGCGTCTCTGAAGTGCAGAACGAAAACATATTAAACGACATTTGACTTGCGGGGAGGTGATATAAGGCAAACGGCAATAAAGCAAAATTAGTTTTATTCCATTTTTAAATGGGAAATAATAATAATCAACAAAGGCTGGTAATAAAACTAATTTTTGCGTAATTCCCATTGCTTATTTTACTGATGGAAGCAAATATGTTAAAGTATGTAGAATTGTACCTACTCTTCAAATTTCTAAATTTGAACAAATATTCGGTACAAGCAGATGGGTTGCAACAACACGATATGCAATAAAACCATAATGGGGTCGCGAGCGCGACGGGGACCACGGACCGTCGCAATGCTGGACACTTTCAAAATTTTATAGTTACATACTTATACACATATTATTTTTATTTCCTTTTAGTGATAACAGCCTGTTTAACTGGTTGATGTACTATTTTCTTTTAACTTTGAATTTGATAGCTTTACTACTGGAATTAAAATTTTTTCAAAATGGTCATAAGAAATTCAGAAATGCCGTAGATGGCCATAAAGGCAAATTGAAAACGGTCCTAAAACCAATTGATATTGTGACCATTTCAAACGGACATAAGGCCCCTTGATGTGGTCACAATGTCAATTTCTAATATGGTAATGAGCGTTATGTCACCCGACCACAATTTTTTCAAATTTAACTGGGTGAATATGCGCAATTTTTGCTTCATTCCTTTGTAAAATTTAAAAGTTGATCTTATTGCGCCACCAGAAATAAAATAAAGCAAATTTGTGTTATATCACTTTCAATTCATAAATAACACAAATTTGCCTTATTGCCGTTTTTCGTTTGCCTTATTGCACCCTTCCTTGACTTTATACTAGGACATCACGATATTAATAAACAAAGTCAGTTGCTAACAAGAAAAAATTGAAGAATTTCTACTACTTGCAATTAATAAAAGAGTATTATGAAATCGCTTTCAAAGTAGTTGATTTTCCAACAAGGAAGCATATGTAGAATAAAACCTTTGTATTATATGTACATATAAGTATGCACGTACATACATTGTACGCAAGTAAACTACTTTTCCACGCAAAATTTTGTATGGTTCCAAAACAATAGAAAGTTACTTTGTTGCAAAAATGTTATTGATAGCATAGAAACAAAGTAACTTGAAAACAACAAAAAATAGATATGCTCACAACGCCAATCGGCAGGAATTGGGGTTTTTGTAAATATGTACCTCAAGATCTTCAATGTGTTTATCTTACGGAAGCCTGCATAAGTAAAAATGTTTGGATTGTACAGCAATTCTTGATTTTATTGCAGTTTGCCAGTATACTTTTCCTGCAATCGCGGACCTTTTACAATGCAGCTCCATTATAAATCTTCTGAAGCTGCACACGTTTCTCGAGTTTTACTTCATTCAATACTTCGAGGTTTTACTTGCAGTAGTTCCTATTCCACAGCAAATGTTTTAAGTTTTCTTAGTGTTACAAAAAATTGGAAACAATTCTACAAATCTCGAAAGGTTTACTTAACAGCATAGAATCGCTACACCGCCAGCCACTAAATGCGTTCCGAAATAAACTCTACTGCTGGAGAGATGAAAATAATAGGATACACTGACAAGCTGCCTCTTCACGCTCCCACATACACAACATCGTGGGATGTTTTCATACCTCAAAGTGAATCGTTATATCCGTACATATGCATGTATGTACATTAGGGTGGCCCAAAATAAGTACATTCGGAATTTTAATGCTTCACCACCTAGGATTGTTCTATATCGAAAAAATATACCCCTATTTTTATACTCGAGCGCACTTGTTCACATAACGGTCGAGATAGATATAAACAAATGTATACATAAATGATCAGAATGAATATAAATATAATTTAAAAAACTAAAAACTCACTTTTATTACAACGTGAACTAAAAAGTAAAAAATAATTTATGGAAATACCGATTTTGTTTAAGAGGAATAGAAAGTTCCCTGACTTAATTTAATTAAACTTTTAAAACCAATCTAAAATAGAATTAAACCGATTGAGAATCAAATCAATTTTATCGGAAAGCAAAACGTGGGGTGCTTGATATCAATTGTTTTGAACATTTCCTTTTCAGTTTAGCAATATTGAATTTTAGCAGCAGGACTATAAAACCTAAGAAGCACCCACGGTTTGTTTTCCGGTAAAATTAAAATTATTGTCAATTACTTTATTCCTATTTTAGGTTGGTTTTAAAAGTTTAATTAAATCAAGTTAGCGAACCTCGTATTCCTCTTAAACGAAATCTGTATTTCATTATATTGTACTAAAAGCGAGTTTTTAGTTTCTTAAACTATAATTTTATTTTCATATTTTAGTCTTAAATTCAATTGATTTTAAAACTAATATGTATGTATAACGAATAGAATAACACGCGAAATATATCGTTGGAATTTTCATTCGTACTGTCATTAGGTATGTAACATGTTAATGGAAATTGCTGCATCTTTTAGGCGCATCATTATTACATAGTTACATCCTAAGCTAATAAAAGCGAGGTAAAAAAGAAATCGATTAAGCGGTGACTGTCTGTCCGTCCGTCCGTCCGTCCGTCTGTGCACACATTAACTCGAGTACAAATTGAGATATCTTAACGAAACTTTGTATGTGCACTTCTCTCTCTTTCTAGCGTAGGACGGATGGTATTGAAAATGGGCAAAATCGGACAACAACCACGCCTACCTCCCAGATAACGGTAGTTTTCAGAAAAAAAAATGGATGTTAGCAATAACTCCTTAGCAGGAAATGCGCCTATAACAATTTTTTGAAAATGGACATGGCACATCCCATTTATGACCACATATGTGTCTTGGTAAGCGTTGGATCAATTTGTACCAAACCCGGTATAATTATTGTGCTTGCCCCATAAAAGAAAAACGTTGAAATTTATTGCAATCGGACTAACTGTCCCACTTTTGATATAACGACAAATTTCATAAATGCTTAAAACTCCCTCTATTTCGGAATTTAAGGACGCTAATTTACTTAAAATTTATACTAACAACGATCCCTTGAAAAGAAGTAGCATTATTACGGATTTTTGTAAAATGGGCGTGATACCGCCCACATATAACTATATAAGTTTATCTCGTTATGTCTATACGGTCTATCGAAGATGTTTGAAGTAGGGGTAAAATCACCCCTGCTTATCACGTAGCGGTAGTTTTCGGAAAGGTGAAAAAACTATATTAAATACTTGTGCCGGGTATTTAATGTTCGGCACCGACCGAACTTAGGCTTTTTTACTTGTTTTATTTTGAAATCAAAAAATATTTAGAGGTTGCTCAAAGCGCTTAAAGTTGCCCATGTGTTTTATATGGGAATAAACAAGTTTTCGTAGAAATGGTAAAAAAATTTTGAAAATCAATATTTTCTGATCGGAAGACTCTGGTTGTCTTCAGGAGACTTCCAACAACAATACACATTTGTTTAGTTTACCATTTTTTAATACTAAAGATTTTTTATTTATCCCCCATTGCATTTTCTGGCATTGATTTTAAAATAAAAAATAGGAGTATAGTTTTTTCGGTATAGAACAATCCTAGGGGGTGAGAGCATAAAAATTCCGACCTTACTTTTTCACATGTTTTTTAGACTACCCTTATTTACATATATATGGCTTATAACATCAGCCCACATGTGTCCTTTTGCCGCATTTTCATTCCATACCCTTCCTACTTCAAAGCTTTGAAACCTTTCTCTTCTCGGATAGCTATTTTTCCCATTATTTAGCAACAAACACTTTCACTTTCATCCACATTCTCAGTTTTAAGCTATTCTTCCTTTACTTTTCGTCTTTTTTTTGTTCCCAAGTTCTTAGTTTGACTGCTTTTTTCTCCAGTTTTTTTTGGTATTTTTGAAGTTTTCTCTACGTACGTTCATATGTTTATATACAGGAATTCTATGCGTTATAAAGTTCATTGCAGTAAGTGTCAATTATGTGTTAACTGGTTTGAGTATGTGCAAGTGTGTTTGAAACGGGTTCGTTGTTGAAGATATTCGAGTTTTTGTTACACTATATCCTTACCTTTATGTTCTTTTAATTAAGTATTTGGAAGCGCTGTCGTTATTTGAGTAAATTAAGTCAACTAAACCTTGAAAGAGGATACCACATTACCATTTCGTTAAAGCATATGAATCTGTAGACGATAAACATTGGAATAATTTTCGTATGTGCATAAGTAAGTATGTATAGTTTGGAAATAGGACACCTAAAAAAAGAACAAAATTAGTTTGCTTTCATCAAAAGTGTAGTTTTTAGAGATATTGGATAGTTGAACCGCTCCTATTTAAATGTAAAAGATCCTTTTACCTTTCTCTATTCCAACGAAAGAAAATAAAGAAAATCGAGTGTGAGCAATTTTCTTCCATAAGTAATTGCTCTGTTAGTTACATATGTATGTATATATAACTCGATTTTAAATGAATAGCTACCACAAATATTTCTTAACACACTTTCGTTTGGACATTCATATTTTGATATTTCATAAAACACTGAATCACGAATTTAAATTTGGTTTTTCTTCTCCAGACGCCACTAACAAATTTCTATGTAGAATTGCTCGGTGATTCCGAAAATTGAGCTTACTTTTTTTCTATGGATATGTTTTCGAGATATTTGCAATTAACCGTTATTCAGCTTAAAGCAAAAATTGGTTCCTTTTAATCACGTATATCTTAAGAACCAATTAAAAAATCTTAATATAAAATACGGCAAATGAAAGCCAATGAAATTCTCCATAAACTATTATACAACACTTTCCGACAGGGCTTATAGTTTCTGAAAAATTAATTAACCATTCCAGTTTTTTTTATTTTTTAATGAAAAAAAATCAAACATTAACAGAAGAAAAATTTAAAAAATAACAGGTTCTGTGCCAAATTTTTGTATAAAGTGTCCTGTTACAAAACAAACTCAAGTTACTGCTGAAGAAAATCGATGGATAAATACGAAATATGAGTCGTCAAATGAAAATGCGCAAAGATTTTTCGTATGAAATACGAGCACTAAAGCGTGTTACTCGGGTGTACGTGGTATGTGAATATTATTTCATATCGTCATCTAAAGTACAAAGCCGCGTATCGTCATTCTGCAAAACCGCGTAACTGACATTTGCTGCCAGAATTTGGATTTTCCCACACAAGCTCTTGGCACAATCCTTATCCATTCGTCCTGAAATATACTAGGCAGAAATGCGATTGCTTTATAAAAAAGAGAACAATTTTGAAATATGAGTGCTTTTATTCTCTAGAAAATAATTGACGCAACCTCTCATACGCGGTTTTGCATTTTAATGATACGGGTTTTGCACTTTAAATGACGATATATTTGCAAGCTTGTGTAGATAACAAAACTTTGAGTGATCAAACAGAAGTTCTGTTTTTTTTCCCAAAAAGTTTTTTTGTGTTAAAGTTCAAAACTTTCACTAAACATTTTTGCTATACACGACTCTTATAATTGCACTTAAGTATTTTCATCAAATTATTTTATAACCAGCTAAAAGGTAAGACAATTTTCGAAAATCTTGAATATTTCGTAGACTATAACTTACAAGTTCGGCGTAGTTCAACTATGACAAATCATACAGGATGAGCGTACATACTCATAGAACAGACCTAAAAAATAAAATCTTGGCCATGTTTTGCCCAAAGGCATCTTTTTTCAACTTAAGGGATANAAATAATTGACGCAACCTCTCATACGCGGTTTTGCATTTTAATGATACGGGTTTTGCACTTTAAATGACGATATATTTGCAAGCTTGTGTAGATAACAAAACTTTGAGTGATCAAACAGAAGTTCTGTTTTTTTTCCCAAAAAGTTTTTTTGTGTTAAAGTTCAAAACTTTCACTAAACATTTTTGCTATACACGACTCTTATAATTGCACTTAAGTATTTTCATCAAATTATTTTATAACCAGCTAAAAGGTAAGACAATTTTCGAAAATCTTGAATATTTCGTAGACTATAACTTACAAGTTCGGCGTAGTTCAACTATGACAAAGCATACAGGATGAGCGTACATACTCATAGAACAGACCTAAAAAATAAAATCTTGGCCATGTTTTGCCCAAAGGCATCTTTTTTCAACTTAAGGGATATACTGCACGAGGAGCTTTATGAAATTTGCTTAGGTGAGCCATAATTTCAGATATTTCAACTTGAAATTGGGCATGTGTGCTAAGAAAAAAATAGGCTTTAACATGGCTATGGAGAACTTGTTCCAACTAGTTTAAAAGGGGACTAGTTTCGAACTTTCCCAAAAAGACTCAGTCTATACAGGGTGTCCCAGTGATAAGTGCTTTTTTTGCGGTCAAAGGGGAGATCTAGACGAACAAAAAGTTGTATGTAGGAGTTATAGGGTTAAGAAGGTGATCACGTAAAGCCCCAATGAAAAACTATCTATGGAACTCTTTTAGATATTTTATCAGCTTTTTAGAAAATAATACTTTGGGGGGTTTTTTAGTTTTATGGAAATCCATGGATTATAAAGGACCCTTGTTTTAGTTTGGCGGCCATTTTGATATACAAAAGGTCCTATTAACCTATATTTTTTAATTCTTTTTTCAAAATTGTCGTGAAATTTCTTTCAAATTTGCCCAAAACATGGCATAAGAAATAAATATTGACGTCCTATATTGCCAAAATCTAACACTGTGCGACGGCGTGTACCTTAGACGATGGAACGATGAGCTTTACAACGACATAGACATAGTGCAACGTATTCAAATATAGCGGCTCCGCTGCCTTGCCTTTGTCGTTCGAATGGATACCGGCGCAATATTTGGTAACTATAACCAAATAATGTAACTATTCAACTATTCATGTGTTGAGAGAAACATATTGGGTTGACGTAACCAAACTCTTTTCTCAGTACAGCTCTGAAAGTATATAAGTGGAGAAAGACCTGGCTCCACTTGGCATTTCCAATTGGCGTCAATTGGCACAGAAGAGAAACGACTGGGGTTCTCCTTAAAAGTCGCTTACAGGCTAACCTAATATTCACCCACGGCTTCTAAAAAATTTTTCATGCACATACAACTTGTATGGGTCCAACCGAAATTGAACGGCGTGCGTAAGAATTTAAGTCAATTTCCAACTTTTGTTCTGCGTGACATTTTGATCTGATGTTTCGCTCATTGAAATCAAATCAGCCTTGTTGACTGGTCTTAGCATCATATTTATGACGAAAGAAAGACTCTCTTTAGACTCATAAATTCTAAGTACTCAGAAAATTGCTTAAAGTTCTCTACCTACATATAGAGTAGTGAGCAAAAATGTCAAAATGGTTATTTTTTAATTGTCAACATGTTTTTCATATTAAATGTTTCGCTTTATTAGAAAAATTCTTCAAATTTTCATAATTTATTTATATTTTTTGATATGAATTTGTAAAAAACTTCTGAGTATGGAGTTTTATAACCAGGGAACGGATTTTTAGGACCTTAAAAGCTATAAAAAAGGCTAAATAAAATATCGAAATAGGCTGGAAAAGGCACTATAAATCGCAAAAAAAGCAAAAGAAGGAACTAAAAAAGACAAAAACAGAAAAATTATCAAAAAATACATTTATTTTAGAAATGCTTATTTTGCAATTAACAAGAGAAAAACGATGAACTAGTTTCATTATATGAAAAAGTTGTACTTTAAATCTTTGACAATTTTCTCCTTTCGAGTTTTTAAGTCACAAACCTTTAATATCTATAGTTCTAGTAACATTGAATCACAAGATGCATTTCGAAGATTTCTGGCAGCATTTTCACTCGATTTTCACGAAGAAAATTCTTGAATGTACTAAACGTGCGCTCGACGTGAGTTGATACGAGTGGAAGGTTGAAAATTTCATAATATCAGGAATAAGGGTTTCTTCCTTGCCGTTTACAATTAAAGGTAGAAAAGGCAAAACAAAGGCAAATATCTTAATAAAGGCAAAAAATGTCAACATCAAATGTATATAAATGGAATCAGGGAAAGCTATATCGTGGACATTCTTAATCGAATATACTCTATCTCTTTAGCAGAAAAAAATGCAATTTCCATGAAATCCGTTCCCTGTTTGTAACCCATGATTTTATTAAAATAAAATGCAAGTTTGAGAAAATCGCCTTGATTTTTAATTATTATATATATTTTTTTTGCTTGTGGTCGTTTGCTGTTCTTTACATGCAACAAATGTATATTATGAAAATCTACGCAGATTTAGTGAAATTCTATTTGCAAATAATCCTGCGCATTTTATTCCATAAAATATATGCATATACATATTTTTACTGAAAAAACCCAAAAAATACTATCAGCTCAAAAAGTAAAAAAAAAACAAGGAATTTTTATACTGAAATATCATACAAAACTGCATATTCAGCAGTGTTTTACAAATTCATATCAAAAAGTTAGAAAACTCGATAAAAATTTTAAGAATATTCTACTTTTTTAACTGTGATTTGAGCTGTTAGCTATGGAATGGATAATATTTTAATCAAAAATAAACGAAAAACTTGTATATGAAAACATGCTTATATTAAAAATAACCGTTTTGACATTTTTGCTCGCCACTGTATGTACTTATTATATATCTAAACGAAGTTTTTTCATACAAGTTATAACAAAGCCAAAAAAAAACCCTGTATTAAATTAAAGTTCACCCTGACAATTTCACAGTTGTCAACCTCGCGTCGCAATCTCGTTACTTTCTTTTTCCTGTGAGATAGTTGATCCAATTTACTTCATAAACCATTCCTTCTCGTTCTATGTTTTACTATTATTTCTTCGAATTGGTTATTTTTTGCCAAAAAGAGTTAACTGAATCAGTGCCTACTTGAGCTGCTACTTTATGATTCAGAACTTTTTTTAAGGCTCGCCTACGTAAGTAAAATACGAAAATTTGCATACATCTATGCGCTCAGATTGAACGCACATACACATCCATAGCCACATACATACCCAATTTGCCACAGGGCGAAGACGACGTCGTTACGACGTCGCTCTGGCGAAGTCGTTTTGGTGAACTCGAAACGACGTCGTTACGACGTCGTATTGGTGAAGCCGTTACGACGTCGCTCTGGTGAAGTCGTTTTGGTGAACTCGAAAGGACGTCGTTACGACGTCGCTCTGGTGAAGTCGTTTGGGTGAACTCTAAACGACGTCGTTACGATGATGTCGTTTTGGTGAACTCGAAACGTATCCGTTTCTTCGAACCTAAAAGTTTTTTGAGGAACCTTGGACAAGTTGCACGCCCAAATTTTAATATATCTAAGCAAAAGTAAAAGTCATTCATTTGGATAGTAAACCGTTTTTATTATGAAAATTTGTTATCATAACAGAATATGGAATCTACAATGTACATTTGTGCTCAGGAAATTAAGCCACCTACATCTTTTTTTCAGTATTCATAATATTTTTCATATAAAATGTTTTTTATAAAGGTAAAGTTCACTTATTGGCCTTATTAATAAAAAATAAAATTTGTGGGAATAAGGTTTTTTTTTGTTATTTGGTAGAAAACTGTACTTTTACTTTACAGCGTGGCGACGAACAACTGTTACCCAGGTTTGTTTGAGAAATAAAAGGGTCCTTTATAGATTTTGCGAAAACAGTATTTTATTGTTAATATTCCACAGATTTTACTTTAGTCGGATTAATTAGTGTTTAAATTGTAATCCTTATTTACATTTGCCAGCAGTGTAAACTTTGAGAGAAAAGTTCGTTTGGCACGCAAGTATTTTTCAGGTGACAGAAGGGACTCAAATTGGAGAAAATTAGCGGCATCTCATCACAACAGCGGCAATTAGAAGTACGCTTTAATTGGTGATGCCCAGCTCTCAAAAATTATTAATATACTTTTAATATTATTTCAGAAGCGTTCCAGCAAAAATTCAACGAATCTGTGGAAATAATGGAGCGAAAACGGAATAAAAGAAATGTTTCACAGTCGTCTGCATAAATATACTATCTGTCATATTGATAAGTTTTAACAATTTATTTTTTTGTTACTTCATTTTAGTTATCTGTATAAAATTGAGTTTATTTTTAACAAGGACCATATAGTTTAAAATTCAAAAATTGCGCAATATACATACGCATGTATGTGCATATAAAAAAAAATAACAAGCTTTTATAAAAATTTTAAGATTTTTATTCTGCATTAAAGAAACACATATGAAGCAGTTTTAAAGTCCATTGAAGTTTGGTATGTATAATAGAATACAAGGTTGAAGTGTCTCAAAGCATGCATTTTCTGTCATAAAATTCATATGGATGAAAATGCGCAGTATCACAAAAAAAATAACATTAAAAATCAATGTGAGTTTTGTGTTACTTCAAACCTGTGTTCTATTATACTAACATTTTATGGACTATAAAACTGCTTCCTATGTGTTTCTTAAATGCAGATTAAAAAGCTTTAAATTTTTATGAAAGCTTGTTGAAATTTTTTTATATATACATATATATGTATGTATGTATACTGCACATTGCTTTAATTTTGAACTACATGGTCCTTGTTAAAAAATAAACCCAATTATAATTAATTTTAAAGATAAGTAAAATGAAGTAACAAAAAATTAATTGTTTAAACTTATATTATATTAAAATATATTAAAATTTTTGTTTGTATTTTATGACTGAATGTGTCCCTTATTTTTCTTTTTTATTAATATTTAAGTATTTATATATATTTAAAAAACTTTGAAAAAAATTCAATGAATTAAATTAAACTATTTTAAACTAAAAAAATTGTTTTAAATTTTCCAGCAACTTTGAGCGTCGTTTTGCAGTTCGCTGGTATATCGTTCTTGCGGGCTGCAGGGAGTCTTTTTTGCGACCCGCCGGTAAGTCGTTTTTGCGGCCCGCCGGCGAAGTGTGCTTTTCATCCGACGGTCGCAAACGACTCGCCGGCGAACAAATTGTTCACCAAAACGAGTCGGAAACGACGTCGTTTGGCAAATTGGGTATATATGAATGTATGTATATCCACTACCCAGCAGCAAAATTCTTCGTTCAATTTTAACAGGGCGATGTCCTACGAAATTTATATCTTACCAAGTCGCATATCTGGAAAACGAGTTCATCAGTTGTGTGCCTTCCTGACTCAAATAACAAGAACAAGCATATTCCACTTTTATGATGAAATTCCCTCGTCTCGTGCCCCGCGAACTATTACTAACTCGTTTACTTTGATCAGTGCTAAAACTTTTTTGCTGCTGGGTAAGAGCACTATGTCCTACAACAGCAGACAACTAAAAAATTTCGAAGATTATCCAGCAAATACTTCTATATTCACAGTCATACTGAAAGTTTGAGTGGCAAAGGACAATGAGCGAAAGGCGGAAGATGCAACTGCAAAGAAGACGTGAGAAATATACGACGACGCTGCGAAGAATGCCGTTTGAAGTTAATAAAACTACACACAATGGCTGTCTTCAGCAACCGTGCCGCCGTTGCAGAATATATTCACGCCTCTGCAACATGCAACAAAAAAATTTTAAGTGTGAGCAAAGGATAATACTAAATAATGTAAACTAAGAAGAAAGTTACACAATGGGAGAGGTCGAGGCAGCGAGATATAGCGGGCACGAGATTATGAATTTAAATTCCACAGCACAGCGTGTATGTATACACGCATTTTAAGCAAGAATTAGACATTTGATTTGGGAACAATGATTTTTACAGAGTTTTTTTCCAATTGGACTCCATATATGTTTTTATACCCGAGCGCACTTGTGCACAAGGGTATATTAACTTTGTTCACATAACGGTTGTTTGTAACAGCCAAAACGAATCGAAATAGATATAGACAAATGTATACATAAATACTCAGAATGAATAGAGAAGTCAATTAAGCCATGTCTGTCTGTCCGTCCGTCTGCCCGTCTGCCCGTCCGTCCGTGTACACGATAACTCAAGCAAAAATTGAGATATCTCAACGAAATTTGGTATATAGGTTTCCATTCCTCTAAGGTGGGTTGTTATTTAAAATGGGCGAAATCGGACGCCCACTTCCCATATAACTGTAATTTTAAGAAATACGCAAACTGCGGCGTAGTCACGCTCACTTATGGTTACATGCGTATATCTTGGTAACAGCTGCACCAATTTTTTCCAAACTTGCCACAGTTATTGGCCTTCGTACAGCATACCAAATGGCCGAAAATTTTTAAAATCGGACAATAACCACGCTCATATCCCATATAACGGTAATTTAGAGAAATACCAAATCTTCGATAAATCAGTAAATATTAAAGCTAATTTATTCAAAATTGGTACTTCCAACAATTCTTTACCAAGAAATACGTTTATGATAAAATTTTGGAAAATGGGTGTAGCACCACTCACTTATGATCACATATATGTATCTCGGTAACCGTTCTACCAATTTGTACCAAACTCAGTATGGTTAGTGTGCTTGCCACATAAAAGCAAAGCGTTGAAAGTTATTGAAATCGGACTAAAATTACGGCCGCTTTTCATATAACGGTAAATTTCAGAAATGCTTGAAAATTCAATATTTCGAAATTCAAGGACGCTAATTTACTCAAAATTGATACACCCCAGCTTACCATGTACCGGCAGCTTTCGGAAAGGTGAAAAACATATACTTAAGGTTCGGCTCCGCCGACTTCCTTACTTGTTTTATTTATGGTACAAATAAACTCATTAACTACGGCTAATTCACATTCTAATGTTAATTTTTGTAATGAGAAACCCTCTTGACACTTTATTAAAATAAAAATATATATAGCCCGATCACTTTAAACCAAAATCGACGTAAGAATAAAAAAAATTCCTCCACTCAATGCAGCGGAAAGGGAGAAGCTACACAAAACTTTTTTCCACACCACCTCAGAAGTAAAGTTATAGGCGCGTTTTGTTTTTGTGTGGTTTCACCAGAAGTCCTAATCCCCACATAGTAGATTTCGCCACAATAAAACTCTTTAGAATCAGAGAAAATTCGTATTGGTAACAGGACAAAAACTTTTTGCTTATTACAGTTTCAACTGACTGAAAATAGTTATTCATGGGCTCGGCATATTGGTGAAACCACAGTTGAAAATACGCGCCAAAAACACGACCTCCGAGATACTGTGAA